>NC_048575.1:71645866-71780866 GCF_013265735.2 Oncorhynchus mykiss | reverse complement strand
ACAGTAGAGCATCTTACCTCCTGAGCGAAGACAACAGGGCAGAGTTTCTCCCCGAACACATCCCTCAGCATTGAGACCAGCTTCTCATGGTGCAGGTTCTGAACCCCGTAGAAGTGGTTAAAGTCCAGGAACACCACCTCTCTGGCATGGGCCGACAGGAAGGAGCTGATCTGCTCCAGGCCTTCTCTCACCTGGAAGGACAACCCAACACACACCCCAAAGGAGAGCAGAGAGAGTGTCAGAGCAGTCATACTCAGGAACGTCAGGAACGTCTGGTAAAATAAAGTTACAGGGATGCGTTCTATTCACCGTGGCGCTGAAGAGACCGTGAGCGAAGAAGAGTTCGTTGTCTGGGTCTCGGGGCTTGGTGGAGATGCGCAGGTCAAAGAAGCGGACGCCGGCCTCCAGCTGGCTGGAGAAGTTCATGGTCTGAGTGGCGAGCCATTTGCGCATCAGCTTCTTGGCCACCGTGCCGAAGACGGACACAAAGTTCTGGACGGCATCAGTCTGCTCAGGACCAACCGGAGAGGACTCATCTATGTAGAAACTGAACGAATCATGTGAACCTGGGGGGGGGGGGGGGGGAATACAGGCTACAGGTTATAGTGGAGGTGTGCAGAACAATGTCTCTGAACAATAGAACAATGCCAGTTGGTTGAGAGGACTGAGTGATGTCTTCTCTCTCCCCTGTCTAAACAGAAAAGTAATCTAACCAGAGAAGTGGTTCTCTGAGTGTAACTGCTCTAACTATAGAGTCAGCCCGAGACTTTTCTCCCCTCTCAACAACACAACCACAGCCAGCCCAATGTGACTTTTTACCCAGAAAAACAAATAGATGAATAGAGAAACCCACAGTGGACCCCACGGGGTCAGGCTACAGTAAACAGTCAGCCCTATCTAAAGCCCTTGGCAACAGAGACAGTTATCCAAGAGGAGGGCTGGCTACCCTTGGCCCAAAGAGCAAACCTTCTCCAGTCACAGCAACCACACAAGAACCCCAGACACACACAGACCAGAAAGTGACCCTAACGCAAAACCTCACAGACAACCACAAAAGTAACAGCGCAATGAAAGCCACATCACAACTTATGACCCAAGAGTGTGAGCAGAAGCATCACTCAACCAAACAGGAGAGACATCGGTGGCTGAATTTACAGCAGAGAAAAGTCCAGAGCACGCCCAATTTCAGTTTTTGATTTGTTAAAAAAGTTTGAAATATCCAATAAATGTCGTTCCACTTCATGATTGTGTCCCACTTGGTGTTGATTCTTCACAAAAAAATACAGTTTTATATCTTTATGTTTGAAGCCTGAAATGTGGCAAAAGGTCGCAAAGTTCAAGGGGGCCGAATACTTTCGCAAGGCACTGTACATATATACACATGCATACACATACATACACATACACATACACATGCACATGCACATGCACATGCACATGCACATACATACATACAAACAAATTACTGTTCAAACCAATAATTTAATAAGAAATGTCATTTATACCTTGTATGACCAATCATTTCAGGAACAAATCCAGGTTGAGGGAGGAGCTACATGAGAGACGATGGCGCTTATTTCTCAACTATCGCTATTCTGTGATGATAATGAGAGCAAAGCCAATCCATCAAAATAAATCAGTGTAAGGCCGTGGAAATGAAATGGGTAAAGAACAACATGCTTTTCAGTAAGCCTAGAAGGTCAGAAAAGCTGTGTGTCAAATTAATATTCAATGAATCACATTAATCATAAAAACTATGGAGGGTCACAGAGACCGTTGGAGATGTCTTGTAAATAACACCGCTGTTCATCTCGTAAAAGGGATTCCCTGCCTCTCTCCCCTGCTCACCACTCCTGTAAGCTGATGTTAAAAATAGTCAGGTGGGACATCAACACTAGCCTCACCAGTAAATCACATTTTATTGGTCACATACACATGTTTAGCAGATGTTATTGCGGGTGTAGCGAATTGCTTATGCTTCTAGCTCCAACAGTGCAGTAAAATCTAACAAGTAATATCTAAAACAGTTTCACAACATATACCCAAAATACACGTACAGTGGCTTGCGAAAGTATTCAACCCCCTTTGTATTTTTCCTATTTTGTTGCCTTACAACCTGGAATAAAAAAAAAAAATTGGGGGGGGGGGGGTGTTGTATCATTTGATGTACACAACATGCCTACTACTTTAAAGATGCAAAATGTGTTTTATTGTAAACAAACAAGAAATAAGACAAACTTGAGATTTTTGCCCATTCTTCAAGGCAAAACTACTCCAGCTCCTTCAAGTTGGATGGGTTCCGCTGGTGTACAGCAATCTTTAAGTCATACCACAGATTCTCAATTGGATCGAGGTCTGGGCTCTGATTAGGCCATTCCAAGAAATGTAAATGTTTCCCCTTAAGCCACTCGAGTGTTGCTTTAGCAGTATGCGTAGGGTCATTGTCCAGCTGGAAGGTGAAGGCTGGGACAGAGGTTCCACTTCCAGCAGGGCAATGACCCTAAGCATACTGCTAAAGCAACACTCGAGTGGTTTAAGAGGCAACATATACATTTATTGGAATGGCCTAATCAGAGCCCAGACCTCAATCCAATTGAGAATATGTGGTATGACTTAAAGATTGCTGTATACCAGCGGAACCCATCCAACTTGAAGGAGCTGGAGCAGTTTTACCTTGAATGGACAAATCCCAGTGGCTAGATGTACTAAGCTTATAGAGACATACCCCAAGAGACTTGCAGTTGTAATTGCTGAAATAGGTGGCTCTATAAAGTATTGACTTTGGGGGGGGAATAGTTATGCATGCTCAAGTTTGTCTTATTTCTTGGTGGGAAGTTTGCCCCCGGTAATGCGTAGGGCAGACCGCACCCCACTCTGGAGAGCTTTGCGGTTGTGGGCGGTGCAGTTGCCGTACCAGGCAGTGATAAAGCTCGACTGGATGCTCTCAAATGTGCATCTGTAAAGGTTTGTGAGTGTTTTTGGTGTTATGCCACATTTTCAGCCTCCTGAGGTTGAAGAGGCGCTGTCTTCTTCACCACACTGTCTGTATGGGTGGACCATTTCAGTTTGTCAGTGGTGTGTACACCGAAGAAATTGAAGCTTTCCACCTTCTCCACTGCAGTTCCATCGATGTGTATGGGGGGGGGGGGGGGGGGGGTGCTCCCTCTGCCGTTTCCTGAAGTCCACAATCTCCTTAGTTTTGTTGACGTTGGGTGAGAGATTATTTTCCTGGCACCACACTCCCAGAGCACTCTCCTCCTCCCTGTAGGCGGTCTCATAGTTGTTGGTAATCAAGCCTACTACTGTAGTGTCGTCTGCAAACTTGACGATTGTGTTGGAGGCGTGCTTGGCCACGCAGTCATGGGTGAATGGAGTACAGGATGGGGCTGAGCACGCACCCTTGTGGGGCCCAAGTGTTGAGTATCAGCAAAGAGGTGTTGTTTCCTACCTTCAACACCTGGGGGCGACCCGTCAAGAAGTCTAGGACACAGTTGCACAGGGCGGGGTTCAGACCCAGGTCCTCGTTATTGATGAGCTTGGAGGGTACTATGGTGTTGAATGCTGAGCTATACTCAATGAACGGCATTCTTACATAGGTATTCCTCTTGTCCAGATGAGACAGGGCAGTGTGCAGCTTGGCGGCGATTGCATCGTCTGTAGATCTTTTGGGGCGGTAAGCAAATTGGGTCTAGTTTGAGAGCTAAGGTGGAGCTGATATGATCCTTGACTAGTCTCTAAAAGCATTTCATGATGACAGAAGTGAGTGCTACGGGATGATAGCAGAAGTAATTGAACTAAATGACTTTCTTAGGTACAGGGACAATGGTGGCCTTCTTGAAGCATGTGGGGACAACAGACTGGGATAGGGAGAGCTTGAATATATTTGTGAACACACCAGTCAGCTGGTCTGCGCATGTTCTGAGGACGCGGCTAGGGATGCCGGCAACCTTGCGAGGGTTAACACGCTTAAACGTCTTACTCACTATGGCCACGGAGGAGAGCCCACAGTCCTTGGTAGCGGGCCGTGTCAATGGCACTGTATCATCCTCAAAGCAAGCGAAGGTGTTCAGCCTGTTCGGAAGCAAGACGGTGCCCGCGTCATGGCTGGTTTTCCTTTTATAATCTGTGCTTGTCTATAGCAGAAGACTCAGGTCCTCATGTCCTATGAATGGCTTCTGATTGTGCCTGGTTTCACTAGTTCATCTGGAGCACAAATTAATGTTGAGACATAACCAACGGCTTACAGGAAGTACTTAACATGTGATTAGCATAACCTTGAAGGCTTGGACTAATTCCTCTGAATTACAGAACGAAGCATTTCCAGAAATAAACAAACAAATCCCTCCTCTCACTACTTTATAGTGGCTTAATGAAGGAGATGAGTCACATATGTTGTTCTATTAAATGTTTGCCACAAGTTAAGTCAGTAGGTCTACCTGAACAATGTCAAATAAAGTGTCATGAAAGAGTTACATGTTCATCTTTTTTTAATTTTATGGTTTATTTAGGTCCCGTGTGGCTCAGTTGGTAGAGCATGGCACTTGCAACACCAGGCTTGTGGGTTCAATTCCCATGGGGGACAAGTACAAAAACATATATTAAGATGAACTTATTGCTCTGGGTAAATGACTAAAATGTTATCTTTCCATTTTCTCTGAAAGGTAATATGATATACTGGATATGATACACAACTCGAGGTTATTCCACACCTACTTATAGATGCAGACGCTTACAAAAACCACAGGAAGTTAAAACCATTAGAAGGAATGAACAGAGGAGAGGATTATGTGGGTTAGAGGTGCTCTCTTTCAGACAGAGAATATGGTGTGTTGAACAGAGACACCACCATGCAGAAGGTGCAGCAGTGGCTACTAATCTGTTTCACACACCATTACTGCTCAGCCCTCTCACTAACTCCTAACACCCTTTAGGACACAGGAGAGGGGCAGGAGAGAATTCCCTTCATCTTCTTCCCCTTTTCCTCTGCTTCTGTCTGATCCCCTCTCTGTCCATCTCCTACTTTCTCTCCTTCCCCTCCCTCTATCAGTCTCTCTCCCAACCCCCTATTTTCCTCTTCCCACAGTGGTCCCTCATCAACCCTCTCCATTCGGTCTTCCTATCCATTCCCTCTATCAAATCATCTCTCTCCTCCTATGGTCTCATTCTGTCCTCTGGTATGAGTCATTGAGGACACAGTGTGCAGCTACAGATTGGTGAGACCAAATTATTGTTGTTGTTTTTGGGAAAAAGATAAACTTCTTCCCGCTGTAAACTCCATTAACTGCCAGTAGTGTAGCAGAGTACTAGCGTGGCTATCAGATGTTTTGCACTCAACAATGTATCGATATGGCCTTATTCGGTAAGACCATGACAAAATGTCATACTGGCGACCAGGTGTGCAGAGTACACTACAGTAACTTTGAGTGAAATATACACACATACACAGATCCATAGCTACAATCAAACTGTCAAGCACTATTTGGATAATCTTAACGTAAATGGAGTTTTCCATATGTCAAATGTTTATTTGCTTCAACATGGCAGAATTCTCTATGACATACACGGAGACCAATCCCAGGTGGTTCTCAGAACGTTATGTTCTACATGTTCTTTAGGACAACCACACTCTCACCAAGCTCTATGGTCATTTTGCATACAACCTTACCACAACTTTCTGGGAATGGTGCAAAATAGTTGATTGGCTTTGGAACATTCTCAGCATATAATTAAGAAACACTACTTTCTTGGTATTGTATTACTTTAATATACATTTTCCTAAATGTTCAAAATTCCTTTACTTTTTTAAAATGTTCTAGTAACTTAATCCAACTTGTTTGACTTTGGAAATGTTCTCAAATAGTTGAAAGGACAGCCCCCTTTTTTTCAAATTGTCACCTAAATGACATAGCGCAGGCCGTGAAGCAAGGATATTCATATTCTTGGTACCATTTGAAAGGAAACACTTTGAAGTTTGTGGAAATGTAACAGAGAATATAACATAATAGGTCTGGTAGAAGAAAATACAATGAAAAAAAAAAACTGTGCTTATTTGACAAAGTTAGAGTTGATCAAGTGAAAACTGCCCGTGTCATCGGCGTGCCACAAAGGCGTCGCTCTCTGACCAAATATGGTGTCCTATAGGATGTACTACACTCCTAATTATATAGTGAATTCTCGTTACATTCTAGGATATGAGGAATACATACAAACGTGATATGACTCGTTGAAACAACGTTTAGGGTGAGATTCACAGATTCCTTTCTTTGCAAATTGAACGAGTGGAAATACAAAATTGATCTTGCATCTTTTATCTAACAAAACAACACTTCATGTTATCTCTGGGACCATTTGGATGATAAATCAGAGCAAGATTTCAGAATGTAAGTACACATTTCACCCTCAGAAGTGAATTTCTCAAACCTATTGCGGTGAAAAAGTGTTTTGTTGTTAGGTCTCCTCAAACAATAGCATGGCATTGTTTTCGCAGTAATATCTACTGTGAATTGGACAGTGCAGTTATATTAACCAGAATTTAAGCTTTCAGCCGATATAAGACACTTATATGTACCGACATTTGTTGTTTCTCTAAAATCTGCGATGGTGACAGTAAGTGCTGCATGATTTACAACTGTCCCCGTTGACGGGACACCGATCCCTAAGAGGTTTTAAGAAACAACTTTTTCTGTTGGAATTTCAGTGCTTCAGCATAATGTTTCCTACAGGTTAACATCATGGTTCTATTTAAAGTAATGTTTTCAAATTGGTCTGAGTGCATTACAAAAACTTTCCATGAAAACTTCAAGAAAAATGTACCGTTGAAAGAAGGTTAAGAATCAACAAAACTTTGTCCCAGGAAAACTTTAAAAGGAACCAGAGTAAAACAAAACCTCTCTGCAACTTAAATAAGTTGACTTCTGTTCTCAGAAAGTTTTTAAAAATTTAACAAATTTTAAAAAAGTTTTACCGGTCAGAAAATATGGCTTCGTCCCCAGAACCAAATTGAAACCAAAAACCCACGTTCCCACAAGGAATGAAATGTGCTAGCTGGGACGTTTTTGCTAATGCCAAGCAAACAGCACATACAGTTTTTATTCAATTCTCACCAACCTAATCTTACCTCAAATCCAACACACCTATAGCTTTCAGTCATACAATAAATCACTGGTCTATGCTCTGTTCCTGTGCCAAAGACTTGTCTAAAACCATAGATGGACTGCCCACATGAACAAAAAAAAATACTACAGTAGAACTTACAATAGAATTCTGTAATAAACTGTAGTACATCATACTGTAGAATACTATACACTGTAGTATCCCTTGATCCTCACTACAGAGTGTTGTAGTATACCGTAGAATACTATAGTAAATACTACAGTATTGTCCACAAAAACACTACAGTCTGCCCAAACACTACAGCAAATGCTACCGTATTTCATTTGCATATACCCTGCCCAATACCCTCCCCAATGTCCCAATTTATGCCACCCATAAATGAGAAACGTACATGCAAAGTATACAAGTTAGAGAGAAGCAGAAGCTCTGAAATATCCATTCACACCCTAGTCCAACCAGTTGTGGAAAAGGTGCTCTTTTAGAATTTCTCCAGTAGGTTTCCTCAAGGAGAAAGTCTCCACGTTATGTCAAAGACAATAAATCAGAAACACTACAGTGAAGTCTGCAAATTACTATATTATTTTACTACAGTATTACTATAGTTAACTGTAAATACTACAGTATAGCCCTATGTTTTTGTCAGTGAATACGACAGTTAAGTCTGCAAAAACACTACAGTGTTTCTACTATAGTATTAATGCCATAGTATACTATAGTATTTTTTCCATGAGGGTGGGACCAGAAATGGGGTGGCAGGGTAACCTAGTGGGTAGAGCATTGGACTATTAACTGAAAGGTTGCACGATCGAATCCCTGAGCTGACAGGATAAAAATCTGTCATTCTGCCCCCGAACAAGGCAGTAAACCCACTGTTCCTAGGCCGTCATTGTAAATAAGAATTTGTTTTTAACTGACTTGCCTAGTTTAATAAAAGGTAAAAAATAAAATCAGCCAAGGCATGACCCCTCAATTTAGACCAACCAGCCCACTATGCTAACGATGGACAGGCCCACCTGGCATTTGTCCAAACTGCCCTATGTCCAGTCCCGTTCTGTATAGAACCGTAGCAGAGTGGCAGCCAGCGTGAACAATATGCATGTGGTCAGGCACTTAAAGTCATAACTGCACTTAGCAAAGGCTGAGATTGACAGCAAGCTAGTTGGAGATGTGGCAACATGGAGCATGTCCATTATGTGAAAATCACTTCTCTCTCTCAGGTCCTCTCTTTAAGTTTCTATTTACCGCTTTCTCATTTTCCATTACCTCTCCCCCACACACTTTCTGTATACCCCTCTCACCCTTTCCTTGCCCTTCTCTCAGTCCTCACCTTTCTCCCTCCCCTTCCCAACTTTTCTTTGATTAACCCCCTCCTCTCTCAACATTTAACTTCAGTGCAATGTCATATCTTGAAATCTCATCCATGCCCACTATATATTCCTCTGGGAAGGTTTACCCTCCCTCCTCTGGAGCTCAAGTGGTGAATAAGAGACATGTGTACATGTGTGTGTAGTGCGTATGTTCTCGTTTGTTTGTATGCATGTGACTAGGTTTGTGTTGCGTCACAGTCCCGCTAGTTTTATCAGTTTTTTTTAAACCTAATTTTATTGCTGGCATGAGTTACTTGATGTGGAATAGAGTTGGCTCCATCTAGTCTTGGCTCTATGTAGTACTGTGGAATAGAGTTGGCTCCATCTAGTCTTGGCTCTATGTAGTACTGTGCATCTCCCATAGTCTGCTCTGGACTTGGGGACTGTGAAGAGACCTCTGGTGGCATTTCTTGTGGGGTATGCATGGGCTTCCGAGCAACGTGCCAGTAGTTCAAACAGACACCTCGGTGCATTCAACATGTCAATAACTCTCACAAATACAAGTAGTGAATATAGGACAAAACACACATCACAACAAGAGAGACAACACTACATAAAGAGAGACCTAAGACAACAACATAACAGTAAAACATAACACAGCATGGTAGCAGCACAAAAACATGGTACAAACATTATTGGGCAAAATCAACAGCACAAAGGTCAAGAAGGTAAGATATAACAATATATCATACAAAGCAGCCGCAACTGTCAGTAAGAGTGTTTGAATGAAGAGATTGAGATAAACTGTCCAGTTTAAGTGTTTGTTCCAGTTGCAAGCTGCAGCAAACTGAAGAGAGGACTGACTTAGGGATGTGTGTGCTTTGAGGACCTTTAAACAGAATGTGACTGGCAGAACGGGAGTTGTATGTGGAGGATGAGAGGGCTGCAGTTGATATCTCAGATAGGGGGTAGTGAGGCCTAAGAGGGTTTTATAAATAAGCATCAACCAGTGGGTCTTGCGACGGGTATACAGAGAAAAAATAAAATGACCAGTTCACAGAGGAGTGTAGAGTGCAGTGATGTGTCCTATAAGGAGCATTAGTGGCAAATCTGATGCCCGAATGGTATAGAAAATGTAGCCGCTTGAGAGCACCCTTACCTGCTGATCTATGAACTATGTCTCCGTAACCTAGCATGGGTAGGATGGTCATCTGAATCAGGGTTAAATTAGCAGCTGGGTGAAAGAGGAGCGATTACGAATGAGGAAACCAAGTCTAGATTTAACTCTTTAGCCTGCAGCTTCGATATGTGCTGAGAGAAGGACAGTGCACCGTCTAGCCATACTCCCAAGTACTTGTATGAGGTGATGACCTCAAGCTCTCAACCCTCAGAAGTAGTAATAACACCTTTGGGAAGAGTGGCATTCTTCTTACCAAACCACATGACTTTTGTTTTGGAGGTGTTCAGAACAAGGTTAAGGGTAGAGAAAGCTTGTTGGACACTAAGAAAGCTTTGTTGTAGAGCATTTAACACAAAATCCAGGGAGGGGGCAGCTGAGTATAAGACTATCATCTGCATATAAATGGATGAGAGAGCTTCCTACCGCCTGAGCTTGGGGCCTAGGATTGAGCCTTGGGGTACTCCCTTGGTGACAGGCAGTGGCTGAGACAGCAGATATTCTGACTTTATACACTGCATTCAGAGAGGTAGTTAGCAAACCAGGCCAAAGACCCCTCAGAGATACCAATTCTCCTTAGCCGGCCCACAAGAATGGAATGGCCTACCGTAACAAAATCTTTGGCCAAGTCAATAAAAATAGCAGCACAAAATATTGCTTAGAATCAAGGGCAATGGTGACGACACTGAGGACCTTTAAGTTTGCAGTGACACATCCATAACCTGAGAGGAAACCAGATTGCATATCCGAGAGAATACTATAAACATCAAGAAAGCCAGTCAGTTGATTAAGTTTTTCCAACACTTTTGATAAACAGGGCAAAATAGAAATAGGCCTATAACAGTTAGGATCAGGTTGATTTCCCACTTTAAATGAAGGACGAACTGTGGCTGCCTTCCAAGCAATGGAAACATCCCCAGAAAGGAGAGAGAGGTTAAAAATGTTGGAGATAGGTGCAGGAACCTTAGAGAAGAAAGGGTCTAAACCATCTGACCCAGATGTTTTTTTGGGGTCAAGTTTAAGGAGCTCCTTTAGCACCTCAGACTCAGTGACTGCCGGCAGGGAGAAATTTTGTAGCGGGGCACGGGAAAAAGAGGAAGAAGCATCAGGGTTAGTCGCATGAGAAGGGGTGGGAGATGAGGAAATGTTGGATGGGCAAGGAGGCATGGCTGAGTCAAATAGGAATCCTGACTTAATGAAGTGGTGATTAAAGAGCTAAGCCATGTGCGTCTGGTCAGTAACAACCACATCGTCAACATTAAGGGACATGGGCAGCTGTGAGGAGGAGGGTTACTCTCTAGGTCTTTAACCGTTTTCCAGAACTTCTTGTGGTTAGACCCACAGAGAGAACTGCTCCTTAAAGAATCTAATGCTGGCTTCCGGATACCTTGATTGCACGTATTTCTCATTTGCCTGAATGATAGCCAATCAGCCTGAGTATGCATGTGTCAAGCCTTTCGACAAATGCAATTCTTGAGGTGGAGTAACTCTGCAAGATCACGGTCAAAACAGGGGCTGAACCGGTTTTTAATTCTCATTTTCTACATTGGATCATGTTTGTTAATTAACAATACCACTGAAAATATTTTTAAAAGAATGTCCAAATGCCTTCAATACCATTTTACAGAGGCCAGTTCATGAAGGAAGGCATACTAATTAATTTTTTTTAGCACACGTATGACAAATCAAGACAGGTCGTTTCACTGAGCAGCCATTACGAACACAGGCTGTAAAACAGTTATCACTAAGGTCATTACAGAAAACACCAGACTGATACCAATCAGGATAATTTGTGAGGATAATGCAAGAAGAGTAGCTTTTTCTGAGTGTTTGGTGTCATACAAATCAAATCAAAATGTTATTGGTCACATACACATGGTTAGCAGATGTTAATGAGAGTGTAGCGAAATGCTTGTGCTTCTAGTTCTGACCACGCAGTAATATTTAACAAGTAATCTAACAATTTCACAACAACTACATTTTACACACAAGTGTAAAGGAATGAATAAGAATATGTACATATAAATATATGGATGAGCGATGGCTGAACGGCATAGACAAGATGCAGTAGATGGTACAGTATAGAGTACAGTATATACAGTGGGGCAAAAAGTATTTAGTCAGCCACCAATTGTGCAAGTTCTCCCACTTAAAAAGATGAGGCCTGTAATTTTCATCATAGGTACACTTCAACTACGACAGACAAAATTAGAAAAAGAAAACCCAGAAAATCACATTGTAGGATTTTTAAATGAATTTATTTACAAATTATGGTGGAAAATAAGTATTTGGTCAATAACAAAAGTTTTTGTTATATACCCTTTGTTGGCAATGACAGAGGTCAAACGTTTTCTGTACGTCTTCACAAGGTTCACACACACTGTTGCTGGTATTTTGGCCCATTCCTCCATGCAGATCTCCTCTAGAGCAGTGATGTTTTGGGGCTGTTGCTGGGCAACACGGACTTTCAACTCCCTTCAAAGATTTTCTATGGGGTTGAGATCTGGAGACTGGTTAGGCCACACCAGGACCTTGAAATGCTTCTTACGAAGCCACTCCTTCGTTGCCCGGGCGGTGTGTTTGGGATCATTGTCATGCTGAAAGACCCAGCCACGTTTCATCTTCAATGCTCTTGATGGGAGGTTCACTAAAAATCTCACGATACATGGCCTCATTCATTCTTTCCTTTATACAGATCAGTTGTCCTGGTCCCTTTTCAGAAAAACAGCCCCAAAGCATGATGTTTCCACCCCCATGCTTCACAGTAGGTATGGTGTTCTTTGGATGCAACTCAGCATTCTTTGTCCTCCAAACACGACGAGTTGAGTTTTTACCAAAAAGTTATATTTTGGTTTCATCTGACCATATGACATTCTCCCAATCTTCTTCTGGATCATCCAAATGCTCTCTAGCAAACTTCAGACGGGCCTGGACATGTACTGGCTTAAGCAGGGGGACACGTCTGGCACTGCAGGATTTGAGTCCCTGGCGGCGTAGTGTGTTACTGATGGTAGGCTTTGTTACTTTGGTCCCAGCTCTCTGCAGGCAATTCACTAGGTCCCCCCGTGTGGTTCTGGTATTTCTGCTCACCGTTCTTGTGATCATTTTGACCCCACGGGGTGAGATCTTGCATGGAGCCCCAGATCGAGGGAGATTATCAGTGGTCTTGTATGTCTTCCATTTCCTAATAATTGCTCCCACAGTTGATTTCTTCAAGCCAAGCTGCTACCGATTGCAGATTCAGTCTTCCCAGCCTGGTGCAGGTCTACAATTTTGTTTCTGGTGTCCTTTGACAGCTCTTTGGTCTTGGCCATAGTGGAGTTTGGAGTGTGACTGTTTGAGGTTGTGGACAGGTTCCTTTTATACTGATAACAAGTTCAAACAGGTGCCATTAATAGAGGTAACGAGTGGAGGACAGAGGAGCCTCTTAAAGAAGAAGTTACAGGTCTGTGAGAGCCAGAAATCTTGCTTGTTTGCAGGGGACCAAATACTTATTTTCCACCATAATTTGCAAATAAATTCATTAGAAATCCTACAATGTGATTTTCTGGATTTTTTTTTCTGTCATAGTGTAAGTGTACCTATGATGAAAATTACAGGCCTCATCTTTTTAAGCCGGAGAACTTGCACAATTGGTGGCTGACTAAATACTTTTTTGCCCCACTGTACATATGAGATGAGTAATGTAGGGTATGTAAACAGTATATAAAGTGGCATTATTTAAAGTGGCTCATGATACATTCATTACATCCAATTTTTTAAGTGGCTAGAGATTTGAGTCAGTATGTTGGCAGCAGCCACTCAATGTTAGTGATGGCTGTTTAACAGTCTGATGGCTTTGACATAAATAGCTTATTTCAGTCTCTCGGTCCCAGCATTGATGCACCTGTACTGACCTCGCCTTCTGGATGATAGCAGGGTGAACAGGCAGTGGCTCGGGTGGTAGTTGTCCTTGATCTTTTTGGCCTTCCTGTGACATCGGGTGGTGTAGGTGTACTGGAGGGCAGGTAGTTTTCCCCAGATAATGCTTTGTGCAGACCTCACTACCCTATGGAGAGCCTTGCGGTTGTGGGCGGAGCAGTTGCCGTACCAGGCGGTGATACAGCCCGACAGGATGCTCTCGATTGTAAATCTGTAAAAGTTTGAGTGTTTTTGGTGGCAAGCCAAATTTATTTTGCCTCCTTGAGGTTGAAGAGGGGCTGTTGCGCCTTCTTCACCACCACTGTCTGTGTGGGTGGACCATTTCAGTTTGTCTGTGATGTATACGCCGAGGAACTTAAAAAACATTCTACTCTCTCCACTACTTCCCCATTAATGTGGATAGGGGGGTGCTCCCTCTGCTGTTTACTGAAGTCCACGATCATCTCCTTTGTTTTGTTGACATTGAGTGCGAGGTTATTTTCCTGACACCACACTCCGAGGGCCCTCACCTCCTCCCTGTAGGCTGTCTCGTCGTTGTTGGTAATCAAGCCTACTACTGTAGTGTCGTCTGCAAACTTGATGATTGAGTTGGAGGTGTGCATGGCCACGCAGTCATGGGTGAACAGGGAGTACAGGAGAGGGCTGAGAATGCACCCTTGTGGGGCCCCAGTGTTAAGGATCAGTGGGGTGGAGATGTTGCTTTCTACCCTCACCACCTGGGGGCGTGACGTCAGAAAGTCCAGGACCCAGTTGCACAGGACGGGGTCGAGACCCAGGGTCTCGAGCTTAATGACGAGTTCGGAGGGTACGATGTTGTTAAATGCTTGTGTGATAATCTGGGAAAGATTTAGGGAGTCCCATTGCTTTAGGACTTGGTCAGGTGGTTTAAGCATGTCACAGTTTAGGTCACCTAGCAGAACAAATTCAGACTTGGTGTAAGGGGCCAGGAGAGAGCTTAAGGGGAGGTACGGTACAGGCCGGTGCTGATGGAGGACGATAGAGTCGTTGTCCTGTTGGAAGGTCAACCTTCCAACAGGACAACGGCCTTACACCCCTGTCTGGGGTCCTGACTGCTCTGGAGCAGGTTGTCATCAAGGATCTCTGTACTTTCCTCTGTTCATATTTCCCTCGATCCTGACTAGTCTCCCAGTCCCTGCCACTGAAAAACATTCCCACACCATGATACTGCCACCACCATGAGTCACCGTAGAGATGGTGCAGGGTTTCCTCCAGACGTGACACTTGGCAATCAGGCAAAAGAGTTCAATCTCCGTTTCATCAGACCAGTGTGCCTTCTACTGAGGAGTGGCTTCCGTAAGGCCTGATTGGTGAAGTGCTGCAGAGATGGTTGTCCTTCTGCAAGATACTCGCATCTCCACAGAGGAACTCTGGAGCTCTGTCAGAGTGACCATTGAGTTCTTGGTCACCTCCCTGACCAAGGCCCTTCTCCCCCAATTGTTCAGTTTGGCCGGGTGGCCAGCACTAGGAAGAGTCTTGGTGGCTCCAAACTTCTTCCATTTAAGAATGATGGAGGCCACTGTGTTCTTGGTGACCTTCAATGCTGCAGAAATGTTTTGGTGCCTTTCACCAGATCTGTGCCTCAACACAATCCTGTCTCAGAGCTCTACAGACAATTCCTTCGACTTCGTGGCTTGGTTTTTGTTCTGTCATGCACTGTCAACTGTGAGACCTTATATAGACAGGATTGTCCACAGGTGGACTCCAATCAAGTTGTAGAAACATCAAGGTTGAATGTGCTTCTACATCTGCATTGCTTGCTGTTCTGGGTTTTAGGCTGGGTTTCTGTATAGCACTGCGTGACATCTGCTGATGTAAAAAGGGCTTTATAAAATACATTTGATTGATTGCTCAATGGACACAGGATGCAAAAGGTCTGAATACTTATGTAAATAAGGTATCTGTATATTATACATTTGCAAAAAAATAAATGAAAAAAAATATATATTTTTGTTTTCTCATTATGGAGTAGTGTGTGTAGATTGAGGATTATTTATTTTTTAAATCCATTTTACATTTAGGCTGTAACGTAACAAAATGTGGAAAGGGAAGGGGTCTGAATACTTTACTAATGTACTGTACATATAGCGGATTGAGCAGGGGACTGTTAGATACATATGTATGCAGGGGCTGCCACACTGGGTGCCCGCGGAATGAAGGAACCCCCTGGCCACCGACACCAATTCAACGTCTTTTCCACGTTGGTTCAACGTAATGTCATTGAAATGATATGGAAACAACGTTGATTCAACCACTGTGTGCCCAGTGGGAATGATCTTAAGTGAGTGAATAAGTAGATGGCAGAGTAATTTCTCAAATATCATAGGTTTGCTTTAAAATAACATAAATACATCCTGTTAATGTATCTAAATTAGACTAAATCATCCACTTACGGAAACACAACATCACTATCGGAAAAGATGGAGAAATGGACTATCCCGCCCACTTCACTAAGAGAGTAGATTTAGCAGGTGGTAAATTGTGGAATAGACACGGGCTGGAATGTGGTTTTAACCAATCAGCATTAGAACCACCCGTTGTAGAATACCACTCACTGGCTGCACTCATATACAGACACTCTCTGTGTGGCAGAGCTAATAGTGACATAATGCATATATAATGAACATACAGTATTGACTTCATTTGAGTCTTCCTTCCTGCAAAAGTTGTCGGTCCTGAATAATGCAAACATGGTCATAATGAAGTTAGCTGTAGACTCAGACAATTGTCAACTCATTTTAAGCTTGTTTGCCCTTAAGACGCGCACTGTCTCAGTGATACACAGAAAGCCTGTTTAATGCTGAATAAAGTGTCCACTATTTTCTTCTAAAAACCTCTGTCTTCTGCTGTACTATAAACCTCTAAATCGCTTGTCTTTTTCCCCATCTGTTTTATTTGTTGCTTTTGTTCATGACCATGTCCTCTGTTGGTCAGAGGCTCGGCAGGTTAGAACAGAGCCAGAGCAGGGGGAAGCCAGAGCAGGGGGAAGCCAGAGCAGGGGGAAGCCAGAGCAGGGGGAAGCCAGAGCAGGGGGAAGCAAGGCCAGGGGGAAGCCAGTGCAGGGCAAACAGACGGCCTCACTAAGTCAGAAGTTAGAGGCAAGGGTTGAAGTCATTGGAGAGCAGCTCTGCCAAGGTGAGGAGATGAGAGGGCAACACTGGGAAAAAGTACACAACCTTGTGTGTACAGGTTGTATTTAGGCTGTTCGAGCGAGCGAGAGAGTGAGGTGTTCACATGAAGGAGAAAGGGAGAGTGCGTGCACGTCGTCGCAGAGATATGGAATTATATATCTCATCAGCCAGAGATATTGGCAGCCCCTACATACCCTGATCTGATAAGCCAAGCTAAGTTGGACAGCTTTCAGAGTCTGGTCTCAAGATAGATGGATGTAATTTCCAAGACATTAAACATTGATTGAAAACGGGGTTGGTCTGTGCTACAGACACAGTAAAAAATATAATTATGCCATGTTAACTTTTTTGGAAGAAGAAGAGGATCAGTTAGCACTCCCAGTGGTATCCATTCCCAGTAACGCTTACATAAACCTGCACCAACAGATAATACACCATACAGAAATGCAAATCAGGCCACTGTTGAACAGTGTTGACAAAAATGTGAATACCATAATGTCTACATGCTAGGCTGGGTTCCAATCTGATTGTGCTGTAGCCAAGTACTTTGGCTGTGTTTTGGGGTAGGTAACTATGTAATGCCTCTGTTGAATGCAGAAACACTGAGATGGATCCCCATCCCCAGGCATTATACAAATGTAGAATCAAGTATAATCCATTGGCTGAGAGGACTGATATGATCGGCACTCATCCTCCCATTCGTTCCTCTTTCACTGGTTCAGTGCTTCTCTCACTTTCACTGGGAACAGAAGCTCTAACCCTGCAGCAGTAACACATAGCTGCTGCCTCTAGAAAACATCCTCAACCAAATCAGCAGCCGCCAGGTTTAGCAGCTGAAACTAAGGGAAATTGGCTTCTGGCAAGGAAAATACACGCACGCACACACAAACATGTAAAAAATGTTTTGTTGGTCTGATGTGAATGAGAAAGTGAATCCAGATGCAGCACTGGAAGTATTTGTAAAAGTACTCATGCCAAATGTTGACAAGCATACACCTGTTAAGAAATTAACTGTGAGAAGTGTTAGAGCCCTCTGGATTGATGATAAATTGAAAAATTGTATGGTTCAAATAAATTATGCAAAATGGTGTGAGGATGCTAAGCTGATTGGTTGACATACTGTACATTGAGAAATATTGTGAATAAACTTAGAATTGGTTATTTTTATTACCAAGATAAATGACATAAAAACACAAGGGAAAAAGACTTACCTTATATGATATCATGGCCAAAAAAAAACAAATCTCCCTTGTTCAATGAAGTTGATGGGTCATTTATAACAAAACCTTGCAATGTTACCAATTAGATCAATGATTATTTCATTAGTAAAGTGGAAAAACTCAGAAGTGAAATGACAACATTGTGCCATCATGTTTTTCTATAAAAGATCTAATAATGAAAGATAAGGATTGCTGCTTTGAATTTGGTCAAGTTAGTGTGGGAGAGGTAGAATAACTATTGTTATCCATCAATAATGATCAGCCACCAGCTTTAGACAACCTTGATGGGAAACTATTGAGAATGGTAGCAGACTGTATTGCTACCCCTATTTGTTATATATTTAACCAAAACCTAAATGAATGTGTCCACAGGCGTGGAAGGAAGCTAAAGTAATTCCACTGCCTAAAAATAGTAAAGCATCCATTTCTGGCTGTAACTGCCGCCCAATCACTTTGCTGCCTGTTCTTGGTAAACTGATGTAGAGAATTGTGTTTGACCAAATGTAATGCTATTTTTCAGAGAGAAAGTAAACTACTGACTTTCAGCATGTACACATTCAAAAGTTTGGGGTCACTTTTTGAAAGAAAAACATTTTGTCAATTTTAAAATAACATCAAATTGATCAGAAATACAGTGTAGATATGGTTAATGTTGTAATTTACTATTGTAGCTGGAAACGGTCTTCTACATAGGCGTACAGAGGCCCATTTTCAGCGACCATCACTCCTGTATTCCAATGGCACGCCGTGTTATCTAATCCAAATGTATAATTTTAATAGGCTAATTGATCATTAGAAAACCCTTTTGCAATTATGTTAGCACAGCTGCAAACTGTTGTTCTTATTAAAGAATCAATAAAAATTGGGCCTTCTTTAGACTAGTTGAGTATCTGGAGCATAAGCATTTGATGGTTTGATTACAGGCTCAAAATGGCCAGAAACAAAGACCTTTCTTCTGAAACTCGTCAGTCTATTCTTGTTCTGAGAAATGAAGCCTATTCCCCGCGAGAAATTGCCAAGAAACTGAAGATCTCGTTCAACGCTGTGTACTACTCCCTTCACAGAACAGCGCAGACTTTCTCTAACCAGAATAGAAAGAGTGGGAGTCCTCTGTGCACAACTGAGCAGGAGGACAAGTACATTAGTGTAGTTTGAGAAACATACCTCAAGTCCTCAACTGGCGCCTTCATTAAATAGTAGATAAATAGACGCCAGTCTCAACGTCAACAGCGACGAGGCGGCTCTGGGATGCTGGCCTTCTAGGCAGAGTTGCAAAGAAAAAGCCATAGAGTGGCTTGCGAAAGTCTTCACACACCTTGGCATTTTTCTTATTTTGTTGCCTTACAACCTGGAATTAAAATGTATTTTTTTTTTGGGGGGGGGGGGGGGGGGGGGGTTGTATCATTTGATTTACATAACCTGCCTACCACTTTGAAGATGCAAAACACTTGTGAAACAAACACGAAATAAAGACAAACCAGAAACCTGAACATGCATAACTATTTAAACCCCTCCCCCCAAGAGTTCATACTTTGTAGAGTCACCTATTGCAGCAATTACAGCTGCAAGTCTCTTGGGGTATGTCTCTATAAGCTTGACACATCTAGCCACTGGCATTTTTGCCCATTCAAGGTAAAACTGATCCAGCTCCTTCAAGTTGGATGGGTTCCACTGGTGTACAGCAATCTATGTCATACTACAGATTCTCAATTGGATTGAGGTCTGGGCTTTGACTAGACCATTTCAAGACATTTAAATGTTTCCCCTTAAACCACTCAAGTGTTGTTTTAGCCGTATGCTTAGAGTCATTGTCCTGCTGGATGTGAAACCTCCATCCCAGTCTCAAATCTCTGGAAGACAAATAGGTTTTCCTCAAGATTTCCCTGTATTTAGCGCCATCCATCACTCCTTCAATTCTGACCAGTTTCCCAGTCCGTGTCGATGAAAAACATCCCCTTCACTGTGGGGATGGTGTTCTCGGGGTGATGAGAGGTGTTGGGTTTGTGCCAGACAATGTTTTCCTTGATGGCCAAAAAGCTAGACTTTAGTCTCATCTGACCAGAGTACATTCTCCCATGCGCCTTTTGGTGAACACCAAACGTGTTTGCTTATTTTCTTCTGGCCACTATTCTGTAAAGGCCAGCTCTTTGGAGTGTACGGCTTAAAGTGGTCCTATGGACAGATACTCCGATCTCCACTGGAGTTTTGCTGCTCCTTCAGGGTCATCTTTGTTGACTCTGATTAATTAATTTCAGACCAGGTGTGTGTGTGTGTGTGTGTGTGTGTGTGTGTGTGTGTGTGTGTGTGTGTATGTGTGTATGTATGTATATACACACACACACACACACACTGAGATCATGTGACACTTAGTTCATTAAATCTTCTTCGGGATCGGTGTCCCTTCCATGGGACGGTTGAGCTAATATAGGCTAATGCGATTAGCATGAGGTTGTAAGTAACAAGACAATTTCCCCTGACAGATATATCTAATATTGACAGAAAGCTTACATTATTGTTAATCTAACTGTACTGTTAATGAAGCTTCCAGTTGAGGACTTGAGGCATCTGTATGTCTAACTAGACAGTAATGTACTTGTCCTCTTGCTAAGTTGTGCACCGGGGCCTCTCACTATTTGTATTCTGGTTAGAGCCAGTTTGCTCTGTTCTGTGAAGGGAGTAGTACACAGGGTTGTACAAGATCTTCAGTTTCTTGGCAATTTCTCACATGGAATAGCCTTCATTTCTCAGAAAAACTATATACTGACGAGTTTCAGAAGAAAGTGCTTTGTTTCTGGCCATTTTGAGCCTGTAATCGAACCCACAAATGATAATGCTCCAGATACTCAACTAGTCTAGAGAAGGCCCGTTTTATTGCTTCTTTGAATCAGAACATTTTCAGCTGTGCTAACATAATTGCAAAAGGCTTTTCTAATGATCAATTTGCCTTTTAAAATGATAAACTTGGATTAGCTAACACAGCGTGCCATTAAAACACATGAGTGATGGTTGCTGATAATGGGCCTCTGTACGCCCATGTAGATATTGCGTTAATAAAAATAAAAATTGAGTTAGTCTGCAGCACACCTTGCGGGCTGCTGCAACATTTTGTGGCACGTCATCTAATTGTCAGCAATTTTTTTCTGTTAGTTGTACCACCAGAGGGCATCTATGAGAAGCATTTGATAGTCTACCATATTGCAGTCACACAGGAGACCGGGGTTCATTTCCCTGATGGGGAGGAAGGAGTTGGCTGTCTTTTTAAATAATAATTTGTTTTTAACTGATTCCATGTATTATTTCATAGATGTGATGTCTTCACCATTATTCTACATTGTAGAAAATAGTACAAATGAATACAAATCCTGGAATGAGTAGGTGTGTCCAAACTTTTGACTGGCACTTGCTTAATTCATTTGATGAATATTATGGTGTTTCTATTCCATGAAAAATGAAAACCCTCTGGGTTTCCGCTCTCGGAGCGCACACTGGATGTTCGGGCCAAGGAGTAGGGTTGATTTGAGCGTTCTGGCCTTACGTCAGTCAAGCACCCAAGCGAACATTGGCTAGCTACCTCCAGACACAAAATGTGACCACTGACCATTTTACTCGCCCTAGCAGAGCTGGTTAGGCAGTTTGTGTTATCCAGAGTGTTGGTGACTGTAACTGTGCTGCTGGAAACAATTTGTCAGTTTGGCTACAACCAATACTGTTCAGCCTTTCTTTCCGACAAAGTAAGTTATAGCGGACACCTACGAAGGACTGTGATGATGGTATCAGGTAAGCAGCACAGGGCGTTCTTCCGTCAAACTTCTCGTAGGAGATAACTACTAACTATGTATTCAGTGTCGGTTCATCACTTTCTGCTACATTACATACATACCATAGAATTATAAATCATGCAATTATATTTCTCAAGCTAACCAAAAACATGTAGCTACAAATGCCTGTTCTTGCCATTTTCAGTTGAATACATCTAACTTTCTTTCATGGCAACTCACAAGCAGGCCATGTCCTATTTGCTTCATAGTCAATATATAATCATATTTCATGAGTGTAGAGGTTAGCTTTTTACAGAAGGATGAAAGAACACAATGTCTGTCAGGGAATGCTATTCTGACATGTCAGATGAAGAGTTAGACCAGAAAGTCAGGGCCATTAAGGCAAGGATGCCCCATGTGGGATTTAGAATGGTCAAAGGAAGTCTCCAAGAAATGGGCCATCGTGTACAAAGGCGAAGAGTTCGGGAGTCTTTGCAGCGTGTAGATGTTGCAGGTATCATTGAATGAATGGCCTGAATGATCCAGCTTCGTTGCATTGCTCTGCAAAAACACTCTTCCTGCTCCCCCGTCACTCATCCACATTGATACAGATCATAAATTGATGAGGTACTAAGATGTATAATGTCTCCATCAAATCTAAGAAATTCCTTTTTTATTCTTACTTAGTCATAGACACATTTTCAATGATGTATGAGAGAGGAAGCCAGTCCCGTCATTGCCACGTCACCTGCTCTTAAGATAACCATCCTTGGCTCCCAGTCAGCCCGAAGGTTAGGAGACACCACTAGAGATACTATGCAATTGTGATGAACTGAGAGAATATTAGGGTAGCACTGTAATTCATTAATCATATGCTGTCTTCCCTGCTCCTCTGTTTTACCCCTTTCCTTTTCTGTCTTCTACTCCTCTCTCCCCACCTCCTCTTTCTTCCTCTTTTTTTATAATGCACACCATATATGCATTGAAGTACAGATTGTATTTATAATGTTATATTACAATTAATATTTATAATGCATGTATTATGTATTTATAACACCTGGATAATGATCTTTCAATAAAGCGTTACACATTCTCCACTGGTTGAAATGAAGTATCTCACTGAAATACTACACCTTTCCTGTGTCCTCAGATTAATGCAGATGAAGGGAGTCAGATATGCATAGGTGTATTTCCGTATAAATTAATTACAAATCAGTCTTTACTTAAATCATGTTTCTAGTCTATTGCATAGTTACAATGTGTAATCATTGATGTCCCAGGTGCAGGAGTGGTAAACACTGTTGAAGTGTATAATTGTAATACATACATGTAGACATGCAGACACAGCGTCATTCAAATGGAGTGTGATACACCTGGTATTGGATATGACTGAAAAAGAATGTCAGAGATTCATCGTTGGGCCGCGGGTGTGAAATAATCAGCAGACTTCTGGCATTACACATCTGACTAAAAGACTACTGTAGCTCTGCTGGAGTCACTTTTATTGATCATTTTGACACCTTCTGGAAACAGAAGATACAGTACAGGAATGACGGAGTGCATCCAAATCATCTTGGCTTCTGGACTCTGTCCATGCATTTCAAGGCTGCGTTGAAACAATGACTGGTAAATGATCCAAGAACAGCTCAGTTAATCCCTACCATTGTGACAATGAGTCATCATAATGTTGCATCAAATGTACATCATTTTAGGGGCATTGGCAAACAATGTAAGTAATTTAAGTACCCCTAATTGCACTGAATTGTGTACATCTGCTTATCCTACAGCTATTGTATGCAGTAATCATGAGCCTATAAACCGGATTTACACTGTTAGCACTGAGGCGGTGTGCAATAGTAGGAAGACCATTTTATGCAGCTCACCCTGCACTATTACCTCCAATGTAAATAACATGAGGAAGTCTACCTCTGATTTTAATGCTTTACTGTGAAGCTTATCAATCAAGCAACCCATAAAAGTGCTAAAAATAGCCCATATTAACTTTTGTAGCCTAAGAAACAAGGTCCATGGAGTCAATAACTTGCTTGTAACAGATGACATTCATATTTTGAGTATCTCTGAAACTTATTTAGATAATATCTTTGATTATACAGTGGTAGCATATATATATATACACATACATATATATCATTTTTTTTTAACCTTTAACTAGGCAAGTCAGGTAAGAAAATTCTTATTTTCAATGACGACCTAGGAACAGTGGGTTAACTGCCTTGTTCAGGGGCAGAACAACAGATTTTTACCTTGTCGGCTCAGGGATTTGATCTTGCAAGCTTCTGGTTACTAGTACAACGCTCTAACCACTAGGCTACCTGCCACCCATGGTTATAACATCTACCGAAAAGACAGAAATGCCAACGGAGGCGGTTTTGCGGTCTATATTCAGAACAACATTCCTGTAAAGCTTAGAGACGAGCCAATGTTAAATACTGTTGAAGCAATATGGCTACAGGTTCATCTGACTCACCTAAAGCCCATTCTTGTGAGAAGCTGCTATAGACCACCAAGTGCTAACAGTCAGTATATGGATAATATACTGTATGTGTGAAATGCTTAATTATATCACATATATTATATTTTCTGGGTTATTTAATATTGACTGGCTGTCATCAAGCTGCCCACTCAGAAATAAACTTCAAACTGTAACCAATTATCAATCAACCTACCAGGGTAGTTACAAACAGCACAGGAATGAAGTCATCAACATGCATTGATCACATCTTTACTAATGCTACAAATATTTGCTTTAAATTAGTATCCAAATCCATAGGATGTAGTGATCACAATATAGTAGCCATATCTAGGAAAACCACAGTTCCAAAGGCTGGGCCTAATGTAGTGTATAAGAGGTCATACAATAAGTTTTGTAGTGATTCATGTGCTGATGATGTAAAGAATATTTGCTGGTCTGTGGTGTGTAATGAGGAGCGACCAGACGCTGCACTTCACACATTTATGAACTGTCTTATTCCAGTTACTAATAAGCACACACCCATTAAGAAAATGACTAAAAACGTAAATCCCCTTGGATTGATGAGGAATTGAAAAATGGTATGGTTGAGAGGGATGAGGCAAAAGGTATGGCAATTAAGTCTGGCAGCCCAACTGATTGGCAAACGTACTGCAAATTAAGAAATCATATGACTAAACTACATAAAAAGAAACTACACTATGAAACAAAGATAAATTATATAAAGAATTATAGTAAAAAGCTTTGGAGCACCTTAAATGACATTTTGGGGTGGGGGTGGGGGGAATTGTTTTTTTCATTCATTGAATTAGATGGCTCGTTTATCACAAAGTCCACTGATATTGCAAACTACTTTAATGATTTATTCATTGGCAAGATTAGCAAACTTAACCATGACATGCCAGCTACAAACGCTGACACTACACATTCAAGTATATCAGACCAAATTATGAAAGACAAACATTGTTTTGAATTCCGTAAAGTCAGTGTGGAAGAGGTGAAAAAAGTATTGTCTGTCAACAATAACAAGTCAACGGGGTCTGACAATCTGGATGGAATATTACTGAGGATAATAGCAGATGATGTTGCCACTCCTATTTGACACATCTTCAATTTAAGCCTACTAGAGAGCACGTGCCCTCAGGCCTAGAGGGAAGCTAAAGTCATTCCGCTACCCAAGAATAGTAAAACACCCTTCACTGGCTCAAATAGCCGACCAATCAGCCGGTTACCAACTTCTGGAAAAAATTGTGTTTGACCAGATACAATGCTATTTCACAGTGAACAAACTGACAGGATTTCAGCATGCTTATAGGAAAGGACACTCAACAAGCACAGCACTTACACAAATTTGCTCATCTCCCGTCCTTCACACACACACACACACACACACACACACGTGCACATTTTCTGTCTGTTGCCTGCATCGCAGTCATAGTTGTTTTCGTTACCAATAATAACTTTGGAAATGTGTGCGTTTCTATCGAAGTATGTGCCTTATTACGTTATAATAGTTTCTGCATGTCGTGTTGTCATTTCTACTGTAACATAATATTTGTGTATATTCCTAATAACAGCGGACACAAGGTAATGTTACTCATTTCATAACCTTTATGGTGTTATATTCAATCGTGCTTATGTAGCTAGCTACATTCTTCTATTAGATCTGTAAAACAGTGCTATTTGCGTCAGAGAAGTATTGGCTTGTTGTATTTTGAAGCTATCCTAGAAAAATCTAACAATATCTTCTTATACCACTTGGTCGTTTTTCTGAGCGCATTCCACAAAGCTGTTTATCATGTCCGCCTTATCCACTGCCCCCATCTTGAGGTTATAGTCAAGCACACAGTCTGGTTTTTCTCTCTCCCCTCATGTGGTCCACTTTCCTGGTGGCAGACATGGTTGCTGTATGGACAGTGGAGAGAACATGGATGTTTTGTTTGTCATGCCATTTTACTGCCAGCTGTTGGCATTTCTTATTTTGTATAACGGGTCATTTAGGATGGCAGTAGCATTGTTGATGAAATGCAGTCGTCGCAGCAGAACTAGGAAGCAGCCTTGGGAAAAGACAGTGGAGCTGCAAACACAGGATCTGCAAACATAGGAGCTCCAATATTCTCTTAGGGAGTTCTTTACTATCCCTATGAAAAGGACTGCCACCAGGAAGGTGTACATTTCACTAAATTGTGGTCCCCCCCTACTCCTAGCTCTCTTCTCCTGTATCTCCAAGGCATAGTGATTGGTCTCTGCTATGTCTCCCACCAGCTCCTCTGTCAGAAACAACTTGAAGCACTCTGCATCAGATGGAAATGGAAAGGGGTGGACTCCAGAATGGGACTCAAAATAAACAGCAGGGTCAGGAGGGGTGAAATGGATAGCAGCCTTCCAGCTACCACAGAACTCCTGTACTTCATCCACTGTCGGTCTGCCTCCATCCCCACCAGCATCTTCAAAGGGAACTGGGACGTTGTCAGTGGACTAGGGGTCCACAAGGAGCTGGAGGGCAGCTCCTCACTGTCAGAATCTGATTCCTGACTTTCAGACTCGGTTAGAATTTTAAAAAATCTCCAGAATTTACACATTTTTGTGTTGTCTCCTTTTTCAAGACATTGCTAATTCTACAGCTTCGCTCACTAGCTACATACATGAACAACAACACTGAATGGCTCAGAGTGAGGTTACATGATTGACTGCCCGCACCATTTTTATCAATAAAATCACTATCAGAAAATGTTTTGTGTGGTAATTATTTATATATTTACTGTTTTATTCACGTCTTTCAGGTACCGGTAATAAATCATGCATTCCGATTCTTGCATAGATTGTAATGGGCACATAGTATGTGTGTAAAATACTTTTTTGAAGGTTGTACTGATTATGAAATTTGCACACTGTAGCTCTAACTCAAAAAGGTTTTGGGACACTAAAGTCCATGGAGAATAAGAGCACCTCCTCCCAGCTTCCCACTGCACTGAGGCTAGGAAACACTGTCACTACCGATAAATCCATGATATTCGAGAATTTCAATAAGCATTTCTCTACAAGTGGCCATGCTTTCAACTGGCTACCCCAACCCCAGCCAACAGCTCTACACCCCCTACAGCTACTTGCCCGAGCCTCCCCAGCTTCTCCTTCACCCAAATCCAGATAGCAGATGACCTAAAAGAGCTGCAAAACCTGGACCCGTACAAATCAGCTGGGCTAGACAATCTGGACCCTCTCTTTCTAAAATTATCCGCCGCCATTGCTGCAACCCCTTTTACTAGTCTGTTCAACTTCTCTTTCGTATCGTCCGAGATTCCTAAAGATTGGACAGCTGCTGCGGTCATCACCTTCTCCACTATGCAATCCGGTTTCCGAGGTGGTCACGGGTGCACCTCAGCGACGCTCAAGGTCCTGAATGATATAACTGCCATCGATAATAGACAATACTCTGTAGCCGTATTCGTCGACCTGGCCAAGGCTTTCGACTGTCAATCGCTGCATTCTTATCGGCTGACTCAATAGCCTTGATTTCTCTAATGACTGCCTCGCCTGGTTCACTAACAACTTCTGAGATAGAGTTCAGTGTGTCAAAACGGAAGGCCTGTTGTCCGGACCACTGGCAGTCTATGGGGGTACTACAGGGTTCAACTCTCGGGCCGACTCTTTTCTCTGTATATATCAATGATGTCGCTCTTGCTGCTGGTGATTCCTTGATCCACCTCTACACAGACAACAACATTCTGTATATATCTGGCCCTTCTTTGGACACTGGTCAAACCTCCAAACTAGCTTCAACACCATACAACACTCCTTCCGTGGTCTCCAACTGCTCTTAAATGCAAGTAAAACTAAATGCATGCTTTCAACCGATCGCTGCCCGCACCCGCCCGCCCGACTAGCATCACTACTTTGGACGGTTCGGACTTAGAATATGTAGAGAACTACAAATGCCTAGGTGTCTGACTAGACTGTAAACTCTCCTTTCCTTAAGCATCTCCAATCCAAAATTACATCTAGAACTGGCTTGCTATTTCGCAACAAAGCCTCCACTCACGCTGCCAAACATACCCTCATAAAACTGACTATCCTACTGATCATCGACTTCAGCGATGTCATTTACAAAATAACCTTCAACACGCTACTCAGCAAACTGGATGCAGTCTATCACAGTGCCATCCGCTTTGTCACCAAAGCCCCATATACCACCAACCACTGTGCCCTGTATGCTCTTGTCGGCTGGCCCTCGCTACATATCTGTCGCCAGACCCACTGGCTCCAGGTCATCTATAAGTCCTTACTTTTTTTTGAGAATTCAGGAAGTGAATGGTGGAATGTGAATGATGGTAGATGACACACCCATAACATGCATATTATAAACAGACAAAACGCATCTGGTCTTAGGTTTCTGTGAGGAAAAAAAATATGGCTGCGCGCTGAAACTAATCGTTGGATTATTTTCGATTTCTAGAAAGTGTTTTACTCAATTATTTCGATCAGTGATGAGCTCACCCGTGATTAATTATAAATAGTAATTGCTATTAGCTAATTCATATTGTATTTTATGTCAGCCGAGAGTTAGAAAATATGACCGCTTGTGTTGCGTCAATCTTTCCTCAGTTAGCGCTAGGACAAATGTAGCCTACATTTTTCCAGTTTGGATGATTGTGTTATGCTGTAGATACTTCTGTGAATATCTGAACCTTGCATCCAAAAATAAACTTCTCACATTCTGGACATAACTTTGTAAAGACAGTTTGTGTAAATAGTTTCTGTGCTGCCTCATTTGCTGCCTCATTTGCTGCCTCATTTGAAACTGGCCGTTCTAAATAAGCATTCTAATCACACAGGTGTGATCGTACGCTTCAGGGACCACTGTAGAACGATCACACCCTTGTGATGGTAGGTGTGAAAGGGTTAACGACCGTTCCACAGGTGCATGATCATTCATTATTTATGGTTAATTGAACAAGCATGGGAAACGGTGTTTAAACCCTTTACAATGAAGATCTGTGAAGTTAATTCGTAAAAATCCAAACATTTTTGACAGACAGGGTCCTGAAAAAGGGAGTTTAGTATGAACTTTGAACTCTTATTCACTAAAGAAGTGATACATCCTAGACGTTGAGTTATCAGCAGCAGCTGTAAACGTGCGTGGACTAGGCAAGGACAGACAATCTCTTTAGAACGACAGGGTACTACAACAACGTATCCGTCCTACCACACGATGACAGGGTACTACAACAACGTATCCGTCCTACCACACGATGACAGGGTACTACAACAACGTATCCGTCCTACCACACAATGACAGGGTACTACAACAACGTATCCGTCCTACCACACGATGACAGGGTACTACAACAACGTATCCGTCCTACCACACGATGACAGGGTACTACAACAACGTATCCGTCCTACCACACGATGACAGGGTAGTACAACAACGTATCCGTCCTACCACACGATGACAGGGTACTACTACAACGTATCCGTTCTACCAGATGACAGACTACTACAAAGTATCCGTTCTACCAGATGACAGACTACAACGTATCCGCCCAGAAATATTATTCAAGGGGCATCTCTGCTGGGCAACCCAGCCTTCCATCTTTGACCAATTGATCAAAGCGCAGCTTAGAGTAAATATACACTGCTCAAAAAAATAAAGGGAACACTTAAACAACACAATGGAACTCCAAGTCAATCACACTTCTGTGAAATCAAACTGTCCACTTAGGAAGCAACACTGATTGACAATAAATATCACATGCTGTTGTGCAAATGGAATAGACAACAGTTGGAAATTATAGGCAATTAGCAAGACACCCCCAATAAAGGAGTGGTTCTGCAGGTGGCGACCACAGACCACTTCTCAGTTCCTATGCTTCCTGGCTGATGTTTTGGTCACTTTTGAATGCTGGCGGTGCTTTCACTCTAGTGGTAGCATGAGACGGAGTCTACAACCCACACAAGTGGCTCTGGTAGTGCAGCTCATCCAGGATGGTACATCAATGCGAGCAGTGGCAAGAAGGTTTGCTGTGTCTGTCAGCGAAGTGTCCAGAGCATGGAGGCGCTACCAGGAGACAGGCCAGTACATCAGGAGATGTGGAGGAGGCCGTAGGAGGGCAACAACCCAGCAGCAGGACCGCTACCTCCGCCTTTGTGCAAGGAGGAGCAGGAGGAGCACTGCCATAGCCCTGCAAAATGACCTCCAGCAGGCCACAAATGTGTTTCTTACTGTTTGAGCAGACACATGCAGACTCCCTGAGGGTGGTATGAGGGCCCGACATCCACAGGTGGGGGTTGTGCTTACAGCCCAACACCGCGCAGGACGTTTTTCACCAAGATTGGCAAATTCGCCACTGGCGCCCTGTGCTCTTCACAGATAAAAGCAAGTTCACACTGAGCACGTGACAGACGTGACAGTCTGGAGACGCCGTGGAGAACGTTCTGCAACATCCTCCAGCATGACCGATTTGACGGTGGGTCAGTCATGGTGTGGGGTGGCATTTCTTTGGGGGGCCGCACAGCCCTCCATGTGCTCGCCAGAGGTAGCCTGACTGCCATTAGGTACCGAGATGAGATCCTCAGACCCCTTGTGAGACCATATGCTGGTGCGGTTGGCCCTGGGTTCCTCCTAATGCAAGACAATGCTAGACCTCATGTGGCTGGAGTGTGTCAGCAGTTCCTGAAAGAGGAAGGCATTGATGCTATGGACTGGCCCGCCCGTTCCCCAGACTGCACCACAGACTGTCCAGGAGTTGGCGGATGCTTTAGTCCAGGTCTGGGAGGAGATCCCTCAGGAGACCATCCGCCACCTCATCAGGAGCATGCCCAGGTGTTGTAGGGAGGTCATACAGGCACGTGGAGGCCACACACACTACTGAGCCTCATTTTGACTTGTTTTAAGGACATTACATCAAAGTTGGATCAGCCTGTAGTGTGGTTTTCCACTTTAATTTTGAGTGTGACTCCAAATCCAGACCTCCATGGGTTGATACATTTGATTTCCATTGATAATTTTTGTGTGATTTTGTTGTCAGAACATTCAACTATGTAAAGAAAAAAAATATTTAATAAAAATATTTCATTCATTCAGATCTAGGATGTGTTATTTTAGTGTTCCCTTTATTTTTTTGAGCAGTGTTTTTCTTGCATTTTCCTTTTCCAAATGGGCGGTTATTTAGAAGGTATAAGATTCTATTTTTGATGCTATAGTTGATGCTAAGGTCCGATTGAGACCCAATCATCTTGTTCCTCAGTCTTCTTTATGTAACCAGCAATCATATCGGTTTTGTCCGCTAGGGAAGTTTCCTTGTATGACATAATAAGTAATCAATGTATGATCCATCCTGTGTATATGTAATTCTGTGTGATTATTTAGGTATTTAGTAAATAAACCAAATTAGTGTATTGCTGACTTGTTAGCCAGGGTTCGTGAAGATATCTGAATGTTGTAAAAATATTGGTAGAGAAGAAATAAGGTGATGATTAATAATTGACTGCTATTGATATAAAATATTACCAGGTCTTTAAGAGTTCATTCGGGAAGACAACAGCTCTATAAACATTCTACCGTGGTGCTCGGACTTCCTTGTTAATTACATTTACATGGTTAGTTTAATCAGGTAATATTAATTACACAGAATTGATTTTATAAAATAGCATGCATTATAATTTAATCCATAGTAAAGACACGACACGTCGGCTACTACAGCAACACTCAACAAAGAGCAGCAGTTAGTTTCAGAGTGGGTGGCAAGGAATAATTAAGCCCTGAATATTTCTAAAACTAAAAGCATTGTATTTGGAACAAAACACTCACTAAAACCTAAACCTCAAGTCTTGTAATAAATAATGTGGTAATTGAGCAAGTTGAGATGATTAAACTGCTTGGAGTAACTATAGATTGTAAATTGTCATGGTCAAAATATATTGATGCAGTAGTAGCTAGGATAGGGAGAAGAAGTCTGTATACAATAAAGCAATGTTCTGCACTAACAACAAGGCAGGTCCTACAGGCCCTAGTTGATGCACCTGGATTATTGTTCAGTCGTGTGTTCAGGTGCCACAAATAGGGACTAGGGAAAATAGGGAATAGGGAATATTGCAATTGGCTCAGAACACGGCAGCATGGCTGGCCCTTGGATGGACACAGAGAGCAAATATTAATAATATGCATGTCAATCTCTCCTGTCTGAAAGTGGAGGAGAGATTGACTTCATCACTACTTTTATTTGTGAGAGGTATTGAGATGTTGAATGCACAGAGCTGTCTGTCTAAACTACTGGCACACAGCGCAGACACCCATGCATACCCCGCAAGATGTCTCTTCACAGTCCCCAAGTCCAGAACAGACTATGGGAGGCACACTGTACTACATAGATATATATTCAATGTACAGGCTACAATGTGGGGATCTAATGTACTGTAGTTATTACCACGCATGTATATAGGACTTGCAACCTTAACACAAAGTTATTATACTCAATCCATAGGCTTCATTAATGCCATTCAGACTCGACACAACAACTATGAAAACTGAGGTTCATAGGTTCTGAACTAACATTCATAACAGACGTTTTAGGGTCCATAAACAGATCGGCTACATACTGTAGCCATTTACACATCCATAGGCATACAGTTATTTTTATCCTCCACTACACAATAAGCAAATAAATAGTTAGCTAGCTATGTTACTTCAGATGTATTGCATGGCAAATATAAGCAAGGCAAGCTAACAAAATTGTATATTCAATTTGCAGTAAATGCTTTAGCTGGCTAGATTCTTTACATCCACTGTTTCACAAGACAGATAGCCTGGTGTGCTGGTTCTCTAAGGAATTCCTAAAACATTAAACACGAATGACAAAGTCACTCATGTCATAACTAACACAAGTTAGCTAGTAAACTAACTTGCTAAATAGCGATTTTCATAAATTTACTTTATGACAAAAAAAATATGCACAATCGTTCGTCTCTACATTAACTAACATATTCCTCTCAATTGTAAATGTTTTGCTTGACTCGTTATGACATTATAATGACTTTTATAATGACATTTGCCTCAACCGTAATGTTTTGTCAGCCATCTTTGCTGAAGAAAGTCACCAGGGATGGGTGTCTCACGTCAAATTCGTCATCGGAACCACTCGATATGATTGGTCATATAAAAACCTTGGGACCCCAAATGCATAATGAGTGCTCAAACGTCCCCGTGCGGTGGTCTGGAGCAATGAAGCCATGACGCTGGGTACCTCTAAGTCCCGCGGTGTTCTCAACTTTTAAAAGAGGAACCACTATGTACAGTGCGGTGTCCCTCAGGGCAGTACCCTTGGACCATTGCTCTTCTCTATTTTTACAAATGATTTGCAACTGGTCTTACACAAAGCTAGAATGACTATGTGTGTGGATGATGGGTGATTCGTAATAAAAACGGGTCTTAAATAAATCTAAAAGCATTGTATTTGGTTAAAAACGCTAAGATCTACACCTCAACTGGAGTTGTGTATAAAGGGTGACCATTGAGCAAGCTAAACTTCTAGATATAATATTGGATGATCAGTTATCATGGTCAAGTCTTTTTGACAAAGTTGTTTTTATTTTGTTGTATATCGTTTAATAAAAAATGTGTGCGATTGTTCTTGTCTAGCAGTGTTTTGTTTGGTGTTTTTTGTGGAATACAGGAAGAATAGCTGCTGCCTCTGCAAAAGCTCATGGGGATCCAAATAAACAAATAACACACCAGCACCAGGAGAAATCAATAAGTGAATGGCTTATGGGGCTAATTTTGCTTTCAGGGATATTGATATATAAGCAGGTGGAATTGCAGTTGTGTTACATGATTTAACTAGACCTTTTGGCTGCAGGGCTATCTCTGGCAGTTCATTTCCCAGTCTTTCATGTTACGCAGCGATGCTCGATTGCAAATCACATCGCAAAATACCCTGAAGATTAATGAAGTGTGTGTGTCCTCCACTGGGAGGAGTGGAGTATGGCATACCCCTCCTCTTTAGTCTCTGAGGATAGATCAGAGATTTGCATCGTGTTCCCCTGCTCAAACGTTGCATGTATCAAACAATGGTTGCGTGCCACGTCATCGACTGTGCAGTTCAGGCACTCGATTGCTATAGCATATGATGTGGATAGCTGATACAATAAAAAAAAAATGGACATTTCCATGTAAAAGGCCCCATGACCACCAACATGTTAAGTTCATAAGAGCATGTCAAATTGGGTATCCAAAAAAATAAAAATAATAATAATTTTTATATATATATATATATATATATATATATATATATATAATGTGCCTTGATTTAAAAAATATATATAGTATCTTATTTTGTATACACACATTTTTCAAACATTTTCTATCCTAAAAATTAGGAAAAGGAAAGGCTTTGATTTCTGGTCAAACAGATGGACAAAAGGCTTAGAAAACATCTACTAGAAAAAAAAAAGTGTTAAAAATGATTAGAAATCAAAACATGTATTCAAGACCCCTGCCAACTAACATCAACACTTACATTTCGTTTTGGATACATAGTAAAATTGTCAGAAAGTATATAGCTAGATATAGGGTAACATTTGATCAGAAATAGCTGAATTATTTAATTGTGGTAGTTAATCACCTTTTGGTTAGGTAATTAGCTTGCTGGCTGAAGCACCAATGACTGTAGCCAGCTAGAAAGTTTACTTCTTGGGAAATGATATTAACTAGGTAATTAGCTAGCTAACATTCAATATACAGTGCCGTCGGGAAGCATTCAGACCCTTGTATCTACACACAAAACCCCATAATGACGAAGCGAAAACAGGTTTAGAAAATGTTGCAAATGTATAGAAAATAAAATGGATACCCGATTTACATGTATCCAGACCCTTTGCTATGAGACACGAAATGTAAGGTGCATCCCGTTTCCATTGATCATCCTTGAGAAGTTTTATATCTTGGAGTCCACCTGTGGTAAATTCAATTGACTGGACATGATTTGGAAAGGCACACACCTGTCTTTATAAGGTCCCACAGTTGACAGTGCATGTCAGAGTTAAAACCAAGCCATGAGGTCGAAGGAATTGTCCGTAGAGCTCCGAGACAGGATTGTGTCAAGGCACATATCTGGGGAAGGGTACCAAAACCTTTCTGCAGTATTGAAGGGTCGCAAGAACAGTCACCTCAAATCATACTTAAATGGAAAAAGTTTGGAACCATCAAGAGTCTTCCTAGAGCTGTCCGCCCAGTCAAACTGAGCAATCGGGGGAGAAGGGACTTGGTCAGGGATGTGGCCAACAACCTGATGGGAAATCTGACAGAACGGCAGAGCTCCGCTGTCGAGATGGGAGAACCTTCCAGAAGGACAACCATCTCTGCAGCACTCCACCAATGAGGACTTTATGGTAGAGAATCCAGACAGAAGCTATCCTCAGTAAAAGGCACATGACAGCCCGCTTGGAGTTTGCCAAAAGGCACCTGAAGGACTCTCGGACCATGAGAAACAAGATTCTCTGGTCTGATGAAACAAAGATTGAACTCTTTGGCCTGAAATCTAAACGTGACATCTGGCAGAAACCTGGCACTATCCCTACGGTGAAACATGGTGGTGGCAGTATCAGGCTGTGGGAATGTTTTTAAGCGGCAGGGACTGGGAGACTAGTCAGGATCGAAGCAAAGATGAACAGAGCAAAGTAAAGAGAGATCATTGATGAAATCCTGAGCACTGTGGAGCAGGTTCTAAGACTGTGGCGAAGGTTAACCTTCCAACAGGTTGATGACTCTAATCACACAGCCAATACATTGGAGTGGCTTCGGGACAAGTCTCTGATTGTCCTCGAGTGGCCCAGCCAAAGCCTGAACTTGAAACCGATCGAAAATCTCTGGAAAGACCTGAAAAATGGCTGTGCAGCAAAACATCTGATCGAACCTGACAGAGCTTGAGAGGATCTGCAGAGAAGAATGGGAGAAACTCCCAAAATACAGGTGTGCCAAACTTGTAGCGTCATTCCAAAGAAGACTCAATGCTCTACTCGCTGTCAAAGGTGCTTCAACAAAGTACTGAGTGAAGGATCTGAATACTTATGGAAATGTGATATCATGGGCGGGTTTCTGTAAAAATGTATAAAAACCTGTTTTTACTGTTTCATTATGAGATGTTTTGGGTAGATTTATGAGGGCAAAAAAAACGATTTAATAAAATGTTAGTTTAAGGCAGTAACATAACAAAATGTGGAAAAAGGGGTCAGAAAACTTTCCTTAGGCACTGCATTGTGTCATCCAAGAAGTATTCTATAGGATCTGCCCATTTTTTCAATTTTCGCCTAAATGCAATACCCAAATCTAACTGCCTGTAGCTCAGGCCCTGAAGGAAGGATATGCATATTCTTGGTACCATTTGAAAGGAAGCTCTTTGAAGTTTGTGGAAATGTGAATTGAATGTAGGAGAATAACAATAGATCCGTTAAAAGATATTACAGAGAAAAACAAACCGTTCTTTTGTATTTTTTTGTTCCATCATCTTTGAAATGCAAGAGAAAGGCCATAATGTATTATTCCAGCCAAGGTGCAATTTGTATTTTGGCCACTAGAATGCAGCAGTGTATGTACAAAGTTTTAGACTGATCCAATGAACCATTGCATTTCTGTTAAATTTTGTACAAGAATGCCCAAATATGCCTAATTTGTTGAATGGTAACTTTCCATGTTGGACAGTGCAGTTGGATTAACAAGAATTTAAGCTTTCTGACAATATCAGATATGTCTATGTCTTGGGCAATTCTCGTTACTTACAACCTCATGCTAATCGCATTAGCCTACGTTAGCTCAACCGTTCCGTGGATGGGACACCGATCCCGAAGAAGTTTTAACCTCATCAAATTGATAGTGAATACACAGTCTGGCTATAGCTAGCTACATCATCTCATTATCTGCATATACAGTTGACATCGGAAGTTTACATACACTTAGGTTGAAGACATTAAAACTCGTTTTTCACCACTCCACAAATTTCTTGTTAACAAACTATAGTTTTGGTAAGTCGGTTAGGACATCTACTTAGTGTATGACAAGTCATTTTTCCAACATTTGTTAACAGACAGATTATTTCACTGTTCACAGTTCCAGTGGGTCAGAAGTTTACATACAAAGTTGACTGTGCCTTTAAACAGCTTGGAACATTCCAGAAAATGATGGCATAGCTTTAGAAGCTTCTGATAGGCTAATTGACATCATTTGAGTCAATTGGAGGTGTACCTGTGGATGTATTTCAAGGCCTACCTTCAAACTCAGTGCCTCTTTGCTTGACATCACAGGAAAATCAAAAGAAATCAGCCAAAATTGTAGACCTCCACTAGTCTGGATCATCCTTGGGAACAAATTCCAAACACCTGAAGGTATCATCTGTACAAACAATAGTACGCGAGTATAAACACCATGGGATGACGCAGCCGCCATACCGCTCAGGAAGGAGACGCGTTTTGTCTCCTAGAGATGAACGTACTTTGGTGCGAAAGTGCAAATCAATCCCAGAACAACAGCAAAGGACCTTGTGAAGATGTTGGAGGAAACACGTACAAAAGTATCTATATCCACAGTAAAACGAGTCCTATATCAATGTAACCTGAAAGGCTGCTCAGCAAGGAAGAAGCCACTGCTCCAAACCGCCATAAAAAAGCCAGACGATGGTTTGCAACTGCACATAGGGACAAAGATCGTACTTTTTGGAGAAATGTCCTCTGGTCTGATAAAACAAAAATAGAACTGTTTGACCATCGTTATGTTTGGAAGAAAAGGGGGAGGCTTGCAAGCCAAAGAACACCATCCCAACCATGAAGCACGGGGGTGGCAGAATCATGTAGGGTGCTTTGCTGCAGGAGGGACTTGTGCACTTCACAAAATTAATGGCATCATGAGGCAGAAAAATGTGGATATATTTAAGTAGCATCTAAAGACATCAGTCAGAAAGAAAAAGCTTGTTCGCAAATGGGTCTTCCAAATGGACAATAACTCCAAGCATACTTCCAAAGTTGTGGCAAAATGGCTTAAGGACAACAAAGTTGAGGTATTCGAGTGGCCATTACAAAGCCCTGACCTCAATCCTATAGAACATTTGTGGGCTGAACTGAAAAAGCGTGTGCGAGCACGGAGGCTTACAAACCTGACTCAGTTACACCAGCTCTGTCAGGAGGAATGGGCCAAGATTCACCCAACTTATTGTGGGAAGCTTGTGGAAGGCTACCCGAAACATTTGACCCAAGTTAAACAATTTGAAGGCAATGCTCCTAAATACTAATTGAATGTATGTAAACTTCTGACCCCTGGGGAACGTGATGATTTATTTCATTCTCTCTACTATTATTCTGACATTTCATATTCTTAAAATAAAGTGGTGATCTTAACTGACCTAAAACAGGGAATTTTTACTTGGATTGAATGTCAGGAATTGTGAAAAACTGAGTTTAAATGTATTTGGCTAAGGTGTATGTAAACTTCCGACTTCAACTGTAAGTAATCATTATTGATATGCATGTTTATTTCCCAGATATACACGTTTCTTCTCACTTCATGTCAATATCATTTATTTCATTTCTGATCCAGAAAACAACTCATATAAGCCATTGTTATTTTTGCCCTCAAATGATGTCATCCTTGCATTGTAGGAACTGGGTTCTACAGTTTGAACCCCTGCCATCTCTTGCCCGTCGCCCAGCCATCTAGATGTGCGAAGGGTAGTGTATTTTCTGTAGGGAAGCTAATTATCTATCATGTATGACATTCCTGGGAGTGTGTAAACTTATTTTTTTTATTACCTTAGTATTTTGTATGTTCTCTATAGTTATGAAACTGTATCAATTCCGCTCATTTGGAAAAACTCTTGGCAGACTTGACACAAAATATAGTGTAGTAATGGAATGTTTCACTGGATCAATCTGAAACTTTGCACACTGCCGCCATCTTGTCACCAAAACCTAAATGCCGCCTTAACTCCTCTGATTATATGGCCTCTCTCTTGCATTTCAAAATGGAACTAAAAAATAAATAAACAGAAAACATGCATTGTTTATATTATCTTTTACCAGATCTAAATGTGGTATATTCTCCTACATTAATTTCACCATTCCAAAAACTTCAAAGTGTTTCCTTTCAAATGGTATCAAGAATATGCATATCCCTGCTTCAGGTCCTGAGTTTCAAGCCGTTAGATTTGGGTATTTCATTTTAGGCGAAAATTGAAAAGGGTACGATTCATAAGAGGTTTTAACGGGTGTAAATCCACTTCACGTTTTTGTATATCAATGTGTCATATCATAGTTGACAACCCATTCTTTCTGCGGTCGTCGTTGACTCTTCATTTGGAGCAGATATTTATATTTCATTTTTGGAAAATGACAAAACTGAGCGAGATTTTCCCGAAATTCCAAACTTTGCATCTGCACACTTATTCCAGTAAATGTGTTTTTTTTATGTTCAGTGTACATTGCTAAACGTAGTCCTTGTGCATAAAGTTTGTTAAACTTTGAAATCAATGGTTATTGTTTGGTATACATTTTAAGTGAGCGCCAATACTCTCCGCCTGCCTGCATGTGTGTGTGTGCCAGTGTATGATAAGTGAAGCTAATCACTAGAATTTTCAGGATGTTATTTGGCCATTCCACAAAAGGAGTGAAATCAGTGACTGGGTCTTAATCCAGACAGCCAATCAGAGCTGCAGTCTCAGGAGACCTTCCGCATGATTGGTCGAAACCTCTAAACAGCTGGCAGCACTTTTGGATGCTAATGCCAAGACAATGGTCCATTACAACACTTGAATCACTTCCATCTTGTTTCTATCCTGTCTTCCTAGAAGAGATCGCAGAGGATCTGAGATACACTATATAAAACAGAAGTATGTGGACACCCTTCAAATTAGTGGATTTGGCTATTTCAGCCACACCCATTACTGACAGATGCCTTGGCAGCAGCTAATGGGGATCCTAATAAATACAAATACAGAGTTCAAAACTGCCTCGAAGCAACATGAGCACGACAACTGTTCATCGGGAGCTTCATTAAATGGTTTTCCATGGCCGAGTAGCTGCACACAAGCCTAAATTCACCATGCGCAATGCCAAGGGTTGGCTGGACTGGTGTAAAGCTTGCTGCCATTGGAGTCTGGAGCAGTGAAAATGCGTTCTCTGGAGTGATGAATCATGCTTCACCATCTGGCAGTCCGACAAACAAATCTGGGTTTGGTGGATGCTAGGAGAACGGTACCTGCCCAAATGCATAGCGCCAAAAGCTAGGTGGAGGAGGAATAATGATCTGGGGATGTTTTTCATGGTTTGGGCTAGGCCCCTTAGTTCAATAGAAGAGAAATCTTAACGCTACAGCATAAAATGACATTCTTGACAATTATGTGCTTCCAACTTTGTGGCAACAGTTCGGGAAAGGCCCTTCCCTGTTTCAGCATGTCAATGCCCCCATGCACAAAGCAAGGTGCAAACAGAAAGGGTTTGTCGAGATCATGTGAAAGAACTTGACTGGCCTGCAAAGAACCCTGACTTTAACTCCATCAAACACCTTAGGGATGAATTGGAACGCAGACCTCACTAATGATCTTTTGACTGAATGGAAGTCCCTGCTGCAATGTTCCAACATCTAGTGGAAAGCCTTCACATATTACTGGGCTGTTATAGCAGCGTAAGTGGGGAGCAACTCCATATTAATGCCCATGATTTTGGAATAAGATGTTTTTGACGAGCAGGTGTCCACATACTTTTGGTAATGTAGTCTATGAACCTGGCAGTGTGCAGGAATATGCAAGGTTTGCTTTTAATGTTTGACAATATGCAGTCTGATTATGTCAGATCACTGGTTTCCTCAGGGAAGGAAAGGATGAAGGTATTTTAATGGGTCAAGGATGTCTACAGTCTGCAAAGACAGGAGATTGACCAGCTACAAACCTTTTTAATGGGGATTTAGAGATCCCTACAAATCAATAAACCCACAAATTCAACACTTAAATAACACTAACTTAATATTATGTGACGTAGGCTACTCATGAGCAGTACATATGCTATCATGGTTGCAATGCAATGAACCCTGTTATGCAGGCTACGCACTGCCAAAGATCACATTGACATATAACCTGCTATATCCTACCAAAAAAGGGGACGATTTCAGTTATACATTAAAACATATTTAAAAGGAGCACAACGGGCCACTAGTTGAAATGACATTTTAATGTATTAACTTGTATTAGCAATATTTTAGTAAGATCATTCATACCCCTCCCTCAAGGACACATTTGATTTTAATCAAGCCGATAGACCGCGACACACGTCTCAGCCTTTGGCATAGCATATCGAGCCCTAGCAGCTCAACTGTATCCTATTCGTTTGCAGATAGTGTTGCCCTTACACATAACTCTCGCCTTAACGCAACAAGTGTCATCTCTCCAACGTAGTTTTGAGAAACTACTGTAGCCTATAGCCTACGACTTTAGTGAGAACGAAACAACCTTTTGTATGGAATTTGACAATTCTGTCTCGTTTATTAGTCTGAAGAGGTCACCGGCTAGGTCACGGACTTCACCGTCAGTTCTACAACTCAATATTTCAGTCGTAGATAGACAAATAACACAACAAGAAATATCTGGACCGGGCGGCAGCGTTAACCGAACCAGTAACCGCAAGGTGGCTGGTTCGAATCCCGAGCGGACTAGGTGAAAACTCTGATGTGCCCTTAGGCAAGGCACTTTACCCTAATTGCTCCTGTCAGTCGCTCTGGCTAAGAGCGTCTGCTAAATGACTAAAACGTAAAATGTCTAATCTATGGAAGAAGCCTAAATGACTTCACTGCAAGATCAACAATACACATTTCCAACACTTCAATGCGCACCTTTACGCAGCCGTTAAAGCTAAGATGGGACTCTTACCAGGAATGGCCAGGTTGGTGAGCGGGATGCTGTGCATGCTCTCCGGTAAATTTGCCATCCAGTCGGCGAACCTGGGTTCACTTTTCCCGTGAGAGGAAGCCATGCCACCGCGCACTATATTCCCACTCTCTGCCTGCGCGAGCGTTGAGTGCGCTTTCTCAATGCAGCGCTCGCTCCCCTTACTACTCACCCACACGCAACACGCACACCAGCGTGCCTGGGAGCGAGTTCACGCCACACCCCCTGAATGCGAACATGTGGATGCGCGAACATGTGGATATCGAACACGTTTCATAGGATATGTCGTTAAAGACTTGTGTTTTTGATAATTGTGATTTTAGGGTGCTCTCATGGCGGGCGAGTGATGTATTCCTGTGAAGTCATTGAATTGAGGGTGGGCCCAGCCATCGCCAGTTGACTTAATTAAATAATTCGTTCTATGTCCCATTCTGGTTGAAACCGCGAATGGCTCTCCTGCTCTCCACTACAAGTACTGCATCCATGGCTTTGTGTTTGCCCGTCGGTGAATAGCACCGCTGTCCACTCCGGTGGTGCTGAATTGATCAACTCTGCTTTCCCGACACCAGCGCTTTCTGGAGAAGCGCCTTGGGAATAAGACACGTTAACCGATTGATGTTATCTTCTCGTTTGTATGGATTTGTACATTTTTACTTGAATTAATGCCGTTTTTGACTTGGGGATGAGCTCACCTGAGCGGAGTACCGGCATCACAACATGTCTACTGTTTGAGCTCTTTTAAAATATCAGCTCAAAAGTATTGTGGAGCTCCTGCACCTAAATATAAACAGGACCGGCACCCAGAATGATACATATTTCAGTCCAAGTCAAGCACTGAATATATTCATAACATTAGACATATTTTGACACCAGTTCAGAGTTTAAAAGAGACCTCACTCAAAAACATATGTTTTGTCTAAATAGGCTAAATTATACATCTACTTCGCCTTATATTTAGAAATGTGTACCCTTGATGTGCTACCGACTGTTTCACAACATATTCGCAACAATTGTAATTGTTTTTCCGGTTGATGATACAACATCTATATTCTCTTTGAACCCCAAGAGTGAAGAAGAACCTCTGGTTGCGTTCTACATTTATGTAAAATATCCTCAGGTAACTGGACCGCGCACTCTTCTAATTTGGACAAATCGATAAAAAAAATTCATTGCATGTCAATCATCCAAATAGCGACCCGGAACCTGCTGTGTTGACAAAGAAATGAACGACTTAATTCCCTCTAGTTGCTCGGAGCTAAATTATGTCAAACGTGGCTAATGAAGGAGGAACTTTAGGGCAGAACATGCAGTACAGCGATATGATACGATTGAGTCAGCCTTGCAGCTTCTCAGAGGAGAGATGGAGCATTCATTCAGTTTGTTCAATGAATTGTCGACAATGAAACAGAGCTCAACTCACCAAGAGATCGCCATACGTGTTCAATACTCTCAACATGCTTCATTCCTTCCTTCACTGTCACACAGAAATTATGAAGAAATATTTGAGGTGTCATAAAACAAAAAATTTTTCAGGAAGTAGTGCCAAAGAACTTTGAGACTTATGTGCAACACGCAAAAGATGGGATGGTGAAAAGCAATACAACAGAAAATGGACATCAAGGTAACATACCTAGTTTAATATAATACACAAATACAGGGCAGGGAAACCTGTGGGTAGAAAATGTAAGGCCTCACATTGTAGTAGTTAAAATATCTGAAACCATGTAGCCTGTATTATTAAGTGTTTGTTTCCATGAGGCTGACCATTCAACTGAAGTACCAAACTAGGATGAAGTGGAGAGCCTCAAACGCAAATAAAAATCTAGATAATATCAGTTTTGATGTCAGACCAGAGCTGTGCTTCCTCCCATCTTCTCCAATTCATTCCCATTTCACTGCATCAGTGAACACAGTATGTCTGAAACTAGTTGGAGCTATTACTTACAGGGTATACCTATCTACCGGAGTACCTGGCTGATGCACGTCTAAGGAGGGGAGTGAACAAGTGCAGAAGGGAGGGGACAACTGACTGGAATGAAATGAAGTCCATCATTGTTTGTGTTATAAGTTTTGGAGAGAATAGCCTCTGTGTTGATGTAGCATAAAACATCTAATTAAAACATGACGTTATTACTAAATACATATTACACAGTTCCTCTTCAGTTATGTCAGGGACAATAATTATTTTCAATTCAATTCATATAATATCATCAACATCATCACGCTGTTGGTTTCTTAACAACCACAACCAAACTAGGCATCGCTTATTTATGCATCTCACATGTTACTGTACATCAATGGATGTTACAGTAATGTTTCAGTGACGTTATGATTTAGTAGACGGAAACGGTGTTCAGTAACATTAGGATGAACTTTGTTGATTAGTTCATAGTTTGTGTTCCTTCCTTCACACATACGGAGAGATTAACACAGCCTTCAAGCCATAGTTCCTCTCCTCGGACACTTCCCCCAGCTTCTAGACCTGTTGCATGGGCCTCAAGTTTGGAGACACCTGTTGGACATCAGAGAGAGAGAGAGTGAGAGAGAGAGTGAGTGGGAGAGAGTGAGTGGGAGAGAGAGAGAGAGAGAGTTTTGAAAGGAGAGAAACCATCTGTTACTATTTTTATTTAATTTTACCCCTTTTTCTCCCCAATTTCGTGGAATCCAATTGTTTAGTAGCTACTATCTTGTCTCATCGCACAACTCCCGTACGGGCTCGGGAAAGACAAAGGTTGAAAGTCATGCGTCCTCCGATACACAACCCAACCAAGCCGCACTGCTTCTTAACACAGCGTGGATGTGGAAAGTTGGCTGGCTAAAGCATTGTTCTTGCTTTGGACAACACAACCCTGGAGTGGCCAGACCGGCTGTCCCTGTATGTCTCACCTCAAAGTGTGCTCCTGTGCATGCCTTAATGTCCTCTGGGGTCAGCCCCTCCCACACCTCAATCAGAGTCAGACCTTTAGTCTTGTCCACATCAAACACAGCCTGAGAGAGCACGAGAGAGAGAGAGAGCATGAGAGAGGGAGAGCACGAGAGAGAGAGAGAGAGAGAGAGAGAGAGAGAGACACAGACAGAGAGAGAGAGCAAGAGAAAGAGCGAGAAAGACAGAGAGAGATATAAACAGAGACAGAGTGAGAGAGACAGACACAGAGACAGAGAGGGAGAGACAGAGAGAAAGGGAGACAGAGAGAGACAGAGAGAAAGGGAGACAGAGAGAGAGACAGAGAGAGACAGAGAGAGAGACAGAGATGCATTTATTCAATAAGACAACATCTGAAATGCTGGGTGTCGGGCTAGAGGGTTGGACAGCTGCCTGTTGAGTTCTCTGGCAGAGATTCACTTTACTTCAAACAAAACTCAAGGTCGGCAATGCACTCTGCAGGGTCCTGCATTTCAGCTGAATAGGTTAATGTCTATAGACAAGAGAAAAGTGCTTATTTGTTCAAATCATCAGAAAATTAAGATTGAAATTAAATGTCACTATTCTCATTGCCAAAAAAAATATCCCAAGAAAGATCTGGCTGTATGAGAGAATAGGAAAGGACCACGGCTAACACCAGAATCTACCAGAGTTCCACTGTCTGACATTACTCTGTGTTAACAAGGCCAGACTGGTCTGACCCGAGTCTCACCCTAGCTACATTCTTACAGTGTTGGTCTCTCCTGCCATTTTAGACTACCAATAACACTGTCTGCGTCTCAAACTACACCATGTTCGTAATAGCACTACTTTAGACCAACATTTCATTTGGGATACAGCCTGCTGTTGTAAGATATGGGCTTTGTCTCAATGCTCTAAAAAGAGCTTGCTGTCCTCTTCTCCTATCATGATACTGTATTGCTTGACCTGTAATTTAGAAAAATAACACAAGGGAAGGAAGCAATTAAAAAAGATGGAGCCATAACCCAGCTACAGTGAGCACAGGCAGAGCCAGGAGATGGAAATGAGATCTGTATGGGAGAGGCTATGGTGTAGTCGAGAGAGAGCGAGAGAGCGAGAGCGAGAGAGAGAGAGAGAGAGAGAGAGAGAGAGAGATACAGTATCACTCTCAGGAAAGCTGTCAAAACCTACAGCTAACTTGTAGGATGGAGTGATAGGGAGAGGGAGAAGGATAAAAGAGTGAGGGAGAGCAGAAGGGAACAGGAAGGAGAAAACATGAAAAGAACAATACAAAGTCAGAGTAAGAGGGGAGGGGAGGGCAAAGGGAGGGAGAGACTTGTCTAGGACTTTCTGTGATGTTAGTGACTGGACCACAGCTTAAAGCCATCCTCACACTAACATCGATTAGTGTCTGAGCCGAGGCCAGTCCTGTTATTCACTAGGGCTGTCTTGTGGAATTAGCTGGTCTTCTGTGGTTTATTAATAGAAGGCAACATAAGAGGGAAATAACCAGAGGACATTAAGTACAACTCTGAGAATAGACTGCCAACTGTTGCCAGTATAGTGGTTACTGCCAATACCACAGGTAGCAGTTCACTGCTGCAGTTATCTAGAACCAGTGGAATGTCTGTTTCCACTGTGAATAAATAGGTCATTATTTTGGGCTGTTTTTCTTTCCAGAGGGGAATGCTGTTTAAAAATGTACAGTTTACCAAACCAACCACATTTCACAGGGTTACTCTGGGGACCACTGCTGCCATGGTGGCTAACCACATTCCACAGGGTTACTCTGGGGACCCCATGGTGGCTAACCACATTCCACAGGGTTACTGTGGGGACCACTGCTGCCATGGTGGCTAACCACATTCCACAGGGTTACTCTGGGGACCCCATGGTGGCTAACCACATTCCACAGGGTTACTGTGGGGACCGCTGCTGCCATGGTGATGAACCACATTCCACAGGGTTACTCTGGGGACCCCATGGTGGCTAACCACATTCCACAGGGTTACTCTGGGGACCGCTGCTGCCATGGTGGTAACCACATTCCACAGGGTTACTCTGGGGACCCCATGGTGGCTAACCACATTCCACAGGGTTACTCTGGGGACCCCATGGTGGCTAACCACATTCCACAGGGTGGCTAACCACATTCCACAGGGTTACTGTGGGGACCGCTGCTGCCATGGTGACGAACCACATTCCACAGGGTTACTCTGGGGACCCCATGGTGGCTAACCACATTCCACAGGGTTATTCTGGGGACCGCTGCTGCCACGGTGACAAACCACATTCCACAGGGTTACTCTGGGGACCCCATGGTGGCTAACCACATTCCACAGGGTTACTCTGGGGACCGCTGCTGCCATGGTGGCTAACCACATTCCACAGGGTTACTCTGGGGACCCCAAGGTGGCTAACCACATTCCACAGGGTATACTCTGGGGACCCCATGGTGGCTAAGCACATTCCACAGGGTTACTCTGGGGACCACTGCTGCCATGGTGCCTAACCACATTCCACAGGGTTACACTGGGGACCCCATGGTGGCTAACCACATTCCACAGGGTTACTCTGGAGACCACTGCTAGCATGGTGGCTAACCACATTCCACAGGGTTACTGCGGGGACCGCTGCTGCCATGGTGACTAACCACATTCCACAGGGTTACTGTGGGGACCACTGCTGCCATGGTGACAAACCACATTCCACATGGTTACGGTGGGGACCGCTGTTGCCATGGTGGCTAACCACATTCCACAGGGTTACTCTGGGGACCCCATGGTGGCTAACCACATTCCACAGGGTTACTCTGGGGACCCCATGGTGGGTAACCACATTCCAAAGGGTTACTCTTGGAACCCCATGGTGGCTAACCACATTCCACAGGGTTACTGTGGGGACCGCTGCTGCCATGGTGACTATCCACATTCCACAGGGTTGCTGTGGGGACCCCATGGTGGCTAACCACATTCCACAGGGTTACTCTGGGGACCACTGCTGCCATGGTGGCTAACCACATTCTACCGGGTTACTGTGGGGACCACTGCTGCCATGGTGACTAACCACATTCCACAGGGTTACAGTGGGGACCACTGCTGCCATGGTGGCTAACCACATTCCACAGGGTTACTCTGGGGACCCCATGGTGGCTAACCACATTTCACAGGGTTACTCTGGGGACCCCATGGTGGCTAACCACATTCCACAGGGTTACTGTGGGGACAACTGCTGCCATGGTGGCTAACCACATTCCACAGGGTTACTGTTGGGACCCCATGGTGGCTAACCACATTCCACAGGGTTACTGTGGGGACCGCTGCTGCCATGGTGACTATCCACATTCCACAGGGTTGCTGTGGGGACCCCATGGTGGCTAACCACATTCCACAGGGTTACTCTGGGGACCACTGCTGACATGGTGGCTAACCACATTATACCGGGTTACTGTGGGGACCACTGCTGCCATGGTGACTAACCACATTCCACAGGGTTACAGTGGGGACCACTGCTGCCATGGTGGCTAATCACATTCCACAGGGTTACTCTGGGGACCCCATGGTGGCTAACCACATTTCACAGGGTTACTCTGGGGACCCCATGGGGGATAACCACATTCCACAGGGTTACTGTGGGGACCACTGCTGCCATGGTGGCTAACCACATTCCACAGGGTTACTGTTGGGACCCCATGGTGGCTAACCACATTCCACAGGGTTACTCTGGGGACCCCATGGTGGCTAACCACATTCCACAGGGTTACTGTGGGGACCGCTGTTGCCATGGTGGCTAACCACATTCCACAGGGTTACTCTGGGGACCCCATGGTGGCTAACCACATTCCACAGGGTTACTGTGGGGACCGCTGCTGCCATGGTGGCTAACCACATTCCACAGGGTTACTGTGGGGACCGCTGCTGCCATGGTAAGTAACCACAATCCACAGGGTTACTGTGGGGACCACTGCTGCCATGGTGGCTAACCACATTCCACAGGGTTACTCTGGGGACCCCATGGTGGCTAACCACATTCCACAGGGTTAGTGTCAGGACCCCATGGTGGCTAACCACATTCCACAGGGTTACTCTGGGGACCCCATAGTGGCTAACCACATTCCACAGGGTTACTGTGGGGACCCCATGGTGGCTAACCACATTCAACATGGTTACTCTGGGGACCCCATGGTGGCTAACCACATTCAACAAGGTTACTCTGGGGACCCCATGGTGGCTAACCACATTCCACAGGGTTACTGTGGGGACCACTGCTGCCATGGTGGCTAACCACATTCCACAGGGTTACTCTGGGGACCCCATGGTGGCTAACCACATTCCACAGGGTTAGTGTCGGGACCCCATGGTGGCTAACCACATTCCACAGGGTTACTGTGGGGACCGCTGCTGCAATGGTGGCTAACCACATTCCACAGGGTTACTCTGGGGACCCCATAGTGGCTAACCACATTCCACAGGGTTACTGTGGGGACCCCATGGTGGCTAACCACATTCAACAGGGTTACTCTGGGGACCCCATGGTGGCTAACCACATTCAACAAGGTTACTCTGGGGACCCCATGGTGGCTAACCACATTCCACAGGGTTACTCTGGGGACCCCATGGTGGCTAACCACATTCCACAGGGTTAGTGTCGGGACCCCATGGTGGCTAACCACATTCCACAGGGTTACACTGGGGACCCCATGGTGGCTAACCACATTCCACAGGGTTACTGTGGGGACCGCTGCTGCAATGGTGGCTAACCACATTCCACAGGGTTACTCTGGGGACCCCATAGTGGCTAACCACATTCCACAGGGTTACTGTGGGGACCCCATGGTGGCTAACCACATTCAACAGGGTTACTCTGGGGACCCCATGGTGGCTAACCACATTCCACAGGGTTACTCTGGGGACCCCATAGTGGCTAACCACATTCCACAGGGTTACTGTGGGGACCCCATGGTGGCTAACCACATTCCACAGGGTTACTGTGGGGACCACTGCTGCCATGGTGGCTAACCACATTCCACAGGGTCACTGTGGGGACCGCTGTGGCCCTCCAAATGTACCTTTACACACACATCTGCATGCCGCACACACAACTATTTCACTATTGCAAAAAGGGCCTCAGACGTGTTTCAAAACCTTCCGAGGGTAGAAGTGAAAAAGGGCTGAAACGAGATGCACCCTAGGGCTGCAGGTACCTACCACCAGCAGTCTCAACCCATATCAGCAGCAGCATCATCATATGAAAAAAATACTTCAATTAATCTCTCTGTTATCAGAGGGCTGAATGTGTGTTTTTTATGTTCAAGGGCAAACGGGTGTATGTGTGTGTGTATGCATGTGTGTGAATTGTGGAGAGCAGGTTTTAGGCTCCCCGTTTCCTCACTCATTTTGAAAACACAATGAGGCAAGATTTTAATTATCCCGAGGACTCAGAACAGAACAACGTGTAACCAGGAGGGCCATGACGGCCACTCTCATCCAACAGGCTTAAGCTGTAGGGAAACCCAATACCAGACTAGACAGCCTGACCCTATTGCGTTTAAGGTAGTGTAGTGGAAGGATTTAAAATGGTTAGGAGATAAAGGGCTATATTTTAACAAACCTAACACAATGGTAAATCTAAGGGCTGTATTTTAACAAACCTAACACAATGGTAAATCTAAGGGCTGTATTTTAACAAACCTAACACAATGGTAAATCTAAATCTAGCGCCAAACCCGCCAAACCACAGTTCTTAACACCCGCCCGCTTAACCAGGAAGCCAGCCGCACCAATGTGTCGGCGGAAACACCGTTCAACTGACGACCGAGGTCATCCCGCAGGCAGCCGGCCCGCCACAAGGAGTCACTAGAGCACGATGAGCCAAGTAAAGCCCCCCGGCCAAACCCTCCCCTTACCCGGACGATTGTGCACCGCCCTATGGGACTCTATGGGATCACGGCCGGTTGTGACACAGCCTGGGATCGAACCCGGGTCTGTAGTGATGCCTCTAGCACTGTGATGCAGTGTCTTAGACGGCTGCGCCACTCGGGAGGCCCTGAGAACTAATAATTGTAATCAAATTCGAACAACTTATTTTAAATAGGCTGTCTCACTCTTACAGGCAACATAACTGGAAAAATATCCAATATAAAGAGAAAGGGAGAATGTCCATTCACCGTTATACAGCTCCAAAATATAACGTTCTATATCCATATTGGAACCAATTTACAGATCAGATCACATTCACACACCTCATGGAAGTTCTATTGCAAGCACACAGCGGACATTGTTACCATAATACCAGAAAGGTGAATCATTCTAATACGTTTGGTTGTAATAGAATTCTACAAAAAAACAAGCTTTTTTTAAACAACAACAATAAATAAATGTAATGATATCATAAAATCGGCAGGATAAAAAAGAAACTAATTGCTGTTGAACCAGCCTTTGTTAAAGTAGGCCTAAGGGAAGGCTTGGGTTATGAACATATGAAACGGAAAACAAGCTATTTTTACAGGTTACAGATGAATTCTAAATGCAAGGTTCACCGTATTCAAAGAGGTTCTCATATCTTATTTTAGGATGGGCATGGAGGGGGTTTTACAGGTTACAGATGAATTCTAAATGCAAGGTTCACCGTATTCAAAGAGGTTCTCATATCTTATTTCAGGATGGGCATGGAGGGGGTTTTACAGGTTACAGATGAATTCTAAATGCAAGGTTCACCGTATTCAAAGAGGTTCTCATATCTTATTTTAGGATGGGCATGGAGGGGGTTTTACAGGTTACAGATGAATTCTAAATGCAAGGTTCACCGTATTCAAAGAGGTTCTCATATCTTATTTCAGGATGGGCATGGAGGGGGTTTTACAGGTTACAGATGAATTCTAAATGCAAGGTTCACCGTATTCAAAGAGGTTCTCATATCTTATTTTAGGATGGGCATGGAGGGGGTTTTACAGGTTACAGATGAATTCTAAATGCAAGGTTCACCGTATTCAAAGAGGTTCTCACATCTTATTTTAGGATGGGCATGGAGGGGGTTTTACAGGTTACAGATGAATTCTAAATGCAAGGTTCACCGTATTCAAAGAGGTTCTCATATCTTATTTTAGGATGGGCATGGAGGGGGTTTTACAGGTTACAGATGAATTCTAAATGCAAGGTTCACCGTATTCAAAGAGGTTCTCATATCTTATTTTAGGATGGGCATGGAGGGGGTTTTACAGGTTACAGATGAATTCTAAATGCAAGGTTCACCGTATTCAAAGAGGTTCTCATATCTTATTTTAGGATGGGCATGGAGGGGGTTTTACAGGTTACAGATGAATTCTAAATGCAAGGTTCACCGTATTCAAAGAGGTTCTCATATCTTATTTTAGGATGGGCATGGAGGGGGTTTTACAGGTTACAGATGAATTCGAAATGCAAGGTTCACCGTATTCAAAGAGGTTCTCATATCTTATTTTAGGATGGGCATGGAGGGGGTTTTACAGGTTACAGATGAATTCTAAATGCAAGGTTCACCGTATTCAAAGAGGTTCTCATATCTTATTTTAGGATGGGCATGGAGGGGGTTTTACAGGTTACAGATGAATTCGAAATGCAAGGTTCACCGTATTCAAAGAGGTTCTCATATCTTATTTTAGGATGGGCATGGAGGGGGTTTTACAGGTTACAGATGAATTCTAAATGCAAGGTTCACCGTATTCAAAGAGGTTCTCATATCTTATTTTAGGATGGGCATGGAGGGGGTTTTACAGGTTACAGATGAATTCTAAATGCAAGGTTCACCGTATTCAAAGAGGTTCTCATATCTTATTTTAGGATGGGCATGGAGGGGGTTTTACAGGTTACAGATGAATTCTAAATGCAAGGTTCACCGTATTCAAAGAGGTTCTCATATCTTATTTTAGGATGGGCATGGAGGGGGTTTTACAGGTTACAGATGAATTCTAAATGCAAGGTTCACCGTATTCAAAGAGGTTCTCATATCTTATTTCAGGATGGGCATGGAGGGGGTTTTACAGGTTACAGATGAATTCTAAATGCAAGGTTCACCGTATTCAAAGAGGTTCTCATATCTTATTTCAGGATGGGCATGGAGGGGGTTTTACAGGTTACAGATGAATTCTAAATGCAAGGTTCACCGTATTCAAAGAGGTTCTCATATCTTATTTCAGGATGGGCATGGAGGGGGTTTTACAGGTTACAGATGAATTCTAAATGCAAGGTTCACCGTATTCAAAGAGGTTCTCATATCTTATTTCAGGATGGGCATGGAGGGGGTTTTACAGGTTACAGATGAATTCTAAATGCAAGGTTCACCGTATTCAAAGAGGTTCTCACATCTTATTTTAGGATGGGCATGGAGGGGGTTTTACAGGTTACAGATGAATTCTAAATGCAAGGTTCACCGTATTCAAAGAGGTTCTCATATCTTATTTTAGGATGGGCATGGAGGGGGTTTTACAGGACTTGCATGGCTAAAATAATGTGTCAGCTCACTGTTTAACTCCTCTCAAACTGTGTATTTTAATAAAGCTTTGGTGATTAAGATTGATTTACATGCGGTCTCAGGAACCAAACCCTTTATCGACAGTCTTGACTACTTTGCAATTGAATTGAGCAGACAAAAAAAGCCTTAATTGAGCAGAGGGGAGGATATGCTTGGTTTTTAATCAAATAAAACGAAATGGGAAAGAACATTCGTTTTTTATGTTTCTAAACAGGAAGTATACAGGCATCAAAAGCACATTATGCTACTCTTGTTCCATGTTCATATGGGCAGTGTGCATCACGGCTGGATAGGCTGCATTTCCGCTGTAAAAATTCTAGAAATTAGTACTTTGAATCAAGTTAAGGACACGCCTAAAATATTTCCACCCCGCCCATCTGAGCGCAAGCGAGCTGATATAAGAGAGGTAAATTGCAGAACCTGGCGTTAGGGCTGGAAAAAGTTTTTAAATGACAAAATTGCAAACTAGTGCACATTTGACACTAGTGCCTCCTTAGCACCAGCTGAAAATAGAACCCGTACTGTTAATGCAAGCAGCACTGATGGATGCCAAACACTATGTATGCGCAGTCCAAGCAGTCTCTCTGCTGGTCTCCACTGCTGAGCTGTCTCCATATCATCCAACTGTCCTGTCCCTGCCCCTGCCCCTTCAACACAAATACACACACCTAATTTATAGTAATGTGAATTCATAAAGGCAATAATACAATAGACAGCTGTTGGGGAGAGGAGTGGGTAACAGGGGAGCTATTATACTGTAGGTGGAGAGACTGAGAGCACAGTCAAGGCTTTCTTGAAAAGCTCGTCAGCTCTATATGTCTGTTGTCACCTGCTCTGAAGCACTAGGCGGAGAGTGCTGTTCCAGAGGTGGGCAGCGGGCACAGTACCATCCAGCCCCCCACCTCATCCGATAAATGTCTAGTTAACACACATTGGCAGGCTGCTGGGGGGAGGAAGGAGACAAGGGAGGTAGAGAATAGGGAAAACTAACCAGAGAAGAGGTCAGGTAGAGAAGAGAGTGGTGGGGGATGAGAGGAGAAAGAGAGAGAAAAGAGAGAAAGAAGAGGAAAGAGGTATTAAGAGAAGGGAGGGAAGGATGAGGATAAGGGAGGAGAGCAGAAAAGAAGGATGAAGAAGGAGAGGGGGGAGGGGCTCACGGCAGTGGATAGGAGACACATTAACCTTTATAAATGTTGACAGAAATCATCCAGCTGGGAATCATGTTGTGCATTCGCTCTAAAATGCACCCGAGCAGAAAGGAGTGGATAGAAGAAACCCTGAGTGGTCATAATTCTATAGCCACCTATAGCGAGACTAAAAGAGTGAGAGCGAGAGAGAGACGAACAGACATTCAGAAAGAAGAAAGGAAGAGACGGAGAAAAGGAACATGCAGAGTCTGGCGAAATCGGACACGGAGAGAAACACGGCTACAGGACCCACACAAAGCTCCCACATTGATCTGCCTCTCTACCCCCTGCAATACTGAACACACAAAGACATAGAATCAATGATCCTATGCAGACCTCCATTACACCACTGTGACCCCTCTGTTCTGGCCAGCCAAGCTGAATATGGAGCCATTGATGTCTGCAGGCAGCCTTTTGTCCTGGTCAGCACAGCAGACATCAACAGGCACTATTCAGGGCCACAGGATGTCTGCTCTGGTCTGCTCTGACAGGTTTGAGTATAATAATGGTCAACATTTTAACAATTAAATAATAACCAGGGCATTGATGAGAAAAAACATGTACCTGCTAGCTATGTGATATTCAGACAAACTTGTACCTGCTAGCTATGTGATATTCAGACAAACTTGTACCTGCTAGCTATGTGATATTCAGATAAACTTGTACCTGCTAGCTATGTTATATTCAGACACACTTGTACCTGCTAGCTATGTGTTATTCAGATTGAAACATGTATCTGCTAGCGATGTGTTATTCAGACTGAAACATGTACCTGCTAGCTATGTTTTATTCAGACTGAAACATGTACCTGCTAGCTATGTGATATTCAGACAAACATGTACCTGCTAGCGATGTGATATTCAGACTGAAACATGTACCTGCTAGCTATGTGATATTCAGACTGAAACATGTACCTGCTAGCTATGTGATATTCAGACAAACATGTACCTGCTAGCGATGTGATATTCAGACTGAAACATGTACCTGCTAGCTATGTGATATTCAGACAAACATGTACCTGCTAGCGATGTGATATTCAGACTGAAACATGTACCTGCTAGCTATGTGATATTCAGACTGAAACACGTACAGTGGTTCCTCCTCTACAAGTTGTGTTATACTGCTGTCGCAGCACGTCCTTTAATTCTCAGCCATTTTTTCTGTTACTGCAAGTTATTGCTAGTTTGACCACCAGAGGGCATCTTTGAGAAGCATTTCATAGTTAAAACCTTTTTTGTAATAATATGGGATTTATTTAAAGAAATTTGGCTTAATTAATTAGATTAATATTATGGTGTTTCTATAACCCTCAGAGTTTCCGTTATATTGGAATGGAAAATATGGCGATGTTCAACATGACCGTCAGGAGTAGGCTACGGGATTGGAAGATTCTAAATTGTTCGCCTTCATTAGACAACTTTGTTCCAATATTTCTGTAAATCAGTAGTATTTATTCCCATAGTAATTCATTATGTATCCATAACTAAATCAACATCTGCATTTTGAAAGAGTATTTTTTATAATTATTTTATTAACAAAATGTGTTTATTTGTATATTAGGCTACTGTGCAGTCTACAATACATACGGTAGTAAACATTGGAAAGTGCCTAATTCCTTACATAAGGGAGAGCAGGCCATGTCCGTACTACAGAATGCAGGGCACGCGGGAGACCGGGTTCAAATCCCTGTTGGGGAGGAAGGAGTAGGCTGTCCTTGTAAATCGGAATTTGTTCTTAACTGATTCCATATGTGTTATTTCATAGTTGTGATGTCTTCACTATTATTCTACAATGTAGAAAATAGTAAAAATATAGAAAAATCCTTGAATGAGTAGGTGTGTCCAAACTTTTGACTGGTACTTGCTTAATTAATTTGATTAATATTATGGTGTTTCTACTCCATGAAAAACCCTCTGGGATTCTGTTAGGATGGAGCGGAAAATATGGCAGTGTACAACGTGATATCCGGCAGTACAGTACTGGGCTATTTAGCTAAAGAATCCCTGTGTCGTGCTTGTCTCAGAGCAGCACAAAACAGTGCTAAAATAGTTGTAGGCTTTTGCTTCTAACTTCAATATGCTCTTTAAATAAATAAGACCTACACTGTTTTTTAACAGTATATCTAAAAATATTTTATTCAATTAGGTGACTCTTCGCCAATAATTACATTTAGAGGATTGGAGGACCCTATATTAATATCTAAGGGGAATTTTCCGTTAGATATTCTAAGATATTCTCACAGATCCTAAGGGTTTTTTAAATAATTCTAAATTAAGGAATAATAATCTCTTTGTTTAAAAAGTAAAGATATTTTGGAGATTTCGTTTTTATTTAACCTAGAGTGAGCGAGAAAAAGGCTATTCTTGAACATGGGGTGAGACATTCTCACTAATTTGTAATTAAAGCCAATTATTTAGAATTATTTATTTCTGGAGAAACGTAACTTGATTATTTAGTAGACCTCACTTGCTTATATTCAGTCAACACCTATTTTAGAGAATTTCATGGAATATTTGAACATTTTCGTTTCTACATACTCGTCTCAGAGCCGCGCGAACCGGTGCTGAAATAGACGGCCACAGCGGGAAGGCTATGTATTCTGTGCCCACTCGTGGTATCTCTCTTCGGTTACACATCCATGGAATAGCAGAACAGCATAACGGTCCAGGCGGCCATTGCTGTGCCTGGTGAGCAGTTGGTCAAGTTCTGTTGTCAGAAGAGGAGTGATAATGTCAGAGTGAACCGAAAACCTGATGAACCCGCCACGTACTGTATGCTGACTCTGCCTGTCGGAGGTGGAGTTCCAGAGCTCACAGGTGTGCCTGGCTTGGATTGTGACTCCATCTTCTACCTTGCCCTTTTCAACGCGTGAGTGAGTCAATGATTATTCAAGCCACTGACTCACTGATGAATGAAGATGATGAGGGATCGGCAAAGGCAATCTGTAATCTGCGGACATCACGGCTCAGTAAGAAATGTTTTATATGCTATATATATATATATATATATATATATATACACACACATTTCTTACCGAGCCATGATATCCGCTTGTTTTGTACTGTTCTTTTGACCCAAAGATTGGTATGACAAACAAAGAACTTTGCGCCCTGAAGGCCCAGGTATGGATCAAAGCTGGCGAGACATTCAATAACGTCATCTTCACAGATGAATCAACTGTGGCCCTTGAGCAATTTGCTCAAAATTGCTACAGAAAAAAATTAAGAAGATCAAGAAGACTAACGAAAGCATAAAGATGTTGATGAAGTAATGCTGTTTTAAGTTAGAAATGTAACACATTAGAATACTTAAGCATGGAATACATTGCAAGTTGAGGGATTTTCACAACAGTAGCCAGGCTATAAAAAGTCTATTGCCCTGCTAATAGGAATCATTTGCATGATGGCTACATTCTTTACTGTACCCATAATGTCACACATAATTTGTATCTACAATTACTTTTAGAGTTTTCGAATTACAAATGTGCGCTTTCTTTTTAGTTACATTGTTTTAGTTCGAACGTGCAGACTTTTTTCTTTAAATGACTGTTTCATGTAGGATGCTACATTTTGGACCGGTTGCAATTGTAAGTAGGCCTAATAAAAACAATCCTACTTCCATTAGGCTGTTAAGCCTCGTAACCTACCTCAGCCAGTTAAGTTGTTTTATATAGGTCTAGGCTCTGAAGAAATAGACTCCAATTAAGCCCTCTTGTTGTTTGTAAAGTCAAATTCTAAATTCAAAAAGGCAGTCGCACATCTGAGCTATCTTTTTTTACAGGTGCATGGCAACAGCCGGATAAGATGAGGAAAAAGAGGAGGAACCCGCACACAGCTCTGGATCGTATCACTGATCTTTACTAAGCTTTACGTATCGGCCTTAATCACAGCTTTTGTGAGTTTTTCAAATTAGCACACTTATGTAGACCTAGCCACACCCACATCCGTTCCACGCATCGAAAGGGGTTGGAGGTGAAGGAAAAACAAATAAGTGCTACCAAATATAACAATATGCATTTCATAAATATTCAAATGAAGTGTGTACATAAAACGTATTAAACACGTCTGTAAAACCACAATGAGGATCTCGACCTACCAAGCAAGTTTTCATAAATCATTGGGTATAGTGTAAGAAAAATGTCAGAGTAATCTGAAATAGGGGCATAATTAATGTTCAAATTTACAACATAACATACATAGGCATTTCATCATTAAGACCTTTAGGAAATAATGTCTGGGGGGTGAAAATCCCAAAACATTCTGGCTGATTTTCTTGTGGCTGGCAGTTGGCATGGACCAATTTGTCACGTAAATAAAACATTCCAGTGTTTCTTGACAGCATCTCCCACTTTTTGCGAGTTCAAAGTATATGTAGTTGTGAACATTACAGAGTGTTCTTTAGCTTTTTAGAGGGTCTTTTTTTGTAGCAGTTCATCTCCTGTTTACCCCAGTGGCAAATGAAGAGCTTCATCCACACATTGTGGAGAATATCCTCTTCTTAGAAACGTATTGCGCATCTCCGCTGCTTTTTCTAGATAGTCCTGAAAATTATTTGTTGCAAGTTGGGGCGGGGAGGGGAAGGGGGTTCACACCTAGCTCGGCTATTAGAGAATTCTTTAGTAAAGGTTGAATAGTCTATTGTTCAGCTAATAGCTTGTGAAAAACAAATAATAATACTTTTTCTCCTTTCCATGTTAAAGATTACAACTGCTAAAGTGTTTTTATCCACAATCGGCCCCAACCCCAATTAATACATTTGGGCACAGTCGATAAGCGTGCTGGAATTCGGGCTAGAATGTTGAGGGTTCGAAACCTGCTCCCTGCTTGCTACAATGAATGAGTTTGATACACCTGGTATTGGATATGGCTGAAAAAAATAACTTGCTAAATAGTGATTTTCGTAAAAGAATATGCACAATCATTACCCGTGACGCTGGGTAACTCTAAGTCCCGCGGTGTAAGCTCACAACTTTTAAAGGAGGAGCCACTGTACCTGCTAGCTAGATGATATTCAGACTGAAACAGGTACCAGCTCAGAGGATACCTATGTGTGATAGGCATCCTCTGAGTCTGTCATTTAGAACAAAAATATTGGCTGCAGCAATCACATTGTTAGAACATTTTACAATCCTACCATAAGAAATAACCGTGGTTTTTCAAACATCACGAAAACGTTATAGTCTTTGATTGACTAATTTACAAAAAGTACAAATGATTACTGAAATGTTAGAAATCCTAATGCTTTTTTTAAACTGTAATGGTAATTATTTCTGCAGCTTTGCAAACGTAAGAACGTTACAGCTCTTTAGGGATTTCCAGATGAAGCATTACTAGCGATACGTTGGGCCATGTGGTGGAGCTGTTAACGTCATAAAATTCGCCATCGTAGAAGACAGCCCTACATTCTGGGATGTCAAATCAAGATTGGGCGTCCTAGCAGAAATCTGCTGATTGGATTATGGTTAACCAAATAAAAGTAATTTCCATCTCCCCATGTCTCTCTGTAGCATCAATACCATCTATCAGTCCCTGATGTGAGTGTGTTGTTTGATGTGGGTGTGTGTGTGTTTCCATCTCTCTTTCAGTGTGTGTCTTTGTCTATATAATACATTTACCAGGTAAAAAGATTGGGTGTATTGTTTAGAATACTGAAACAAGCACAGTGGCTTCCAACCGCCAAGGCCAAGTGATTCTGTTTGTGCTCTTTCAACCTTTTCCAATGCTATAAACCCTCATGATTCTGTGAGCTGGAGAGGAGCGTGTCAGCTCTAGCTCTACAGTGAGCTGGAGAGGAGCGTGTCAGCTCTAGCTCTACAGTGAGCTGGAGAGGAGCGTGTCAGCTCTAGCTCTACAGTGAGCTGGAGAGGAGCGTGTCAGCTCTAGGTCTACAGTGAGCTGGAGAGGAGCGTGTCAACTCTAGGTCTACAGTGAGCTGGAGAGGAGCGTGTCAGCTCTAGCTCTACAGTGAGCTGGAGAGGAGCGTGTCAGCTCTAGGTCTACAGTGAGCTGGAGAGGAGCGTGTCAGCTCTAGCTCTACAGTGAGCTGGAGAGGAGCGTGTCAGCTCTAGCTCTACAGTGAGCTTGAGAGGAGCGTGTCAGCTCTAGGTCTGCAGTGAGCTGGAGAGGAGCGTGTCAGCTCTAGGTCTACAGTGAGCTGGAGAGGAGCGTGTCAGCTCTAGGTCTACAGTGAGCTGGAGAGGAGCGTGTCAGCTCTAGGTCTACAGTGAGCTGGAGAGGAGCGTGTCAGCTCTAGGTCTACAGTGAGCTGGAGAGGAGCGTGTCAGCTCTAGGTCTACAGTGAGCTGGAGAGGAGCGTGTCAGCTCTAGGTCTACAGTGAGCTGGAGAGGAGCGTGTCAGTTCTAGGTCTACAGTGAGCTGGAGAGGAGCGTGTCAGCTCTAGGTCTACAGTGAGCTGGAGAGGAGCGTGTCAGTTCTAGGTCTACAGTGAGCTGGAGAGGAGCGTGTCAGCTCTAGGTCTACAGTGAGCTGGAGAGGAGCGTGTCAGTTCTAGGTCTACAGTGAGCTGGAGAGGAGCGTATCAGCTCTAGGACTACAATGAGCTGGAGAGGAGCGTGTCAGCTCTAGGTCTACAGTGAGCTGGAGAGGAGCATGTCAGCTCTAGGTCTACAGTGAGTCAGTAGTACTGTATAGTCACCAGAGCAAAGTGTTTCCCATAAAGCCTGACATTATGACTCATATTCAGTTTAGGTATAATATAACCCAGGCGTCTAAATAGCCCCGGTTGGACTCCAAAATACCTGGATTATACAGAGTTGTTTTGAAGAGTCATTTCAATCTTTCTGTGTGGAAGACATTCACATGATGCCTGTGTTGTGAGGAGTTTCATTTGTATAGCAAAGCCAGTAAATTTAATCTAGACAACAAAGATATGGAGGACACCTTGGCAAACAGAAAATACGAAAGAGAAACAAACACACACACACACACACCTTTTCAGTGATGATCCGATCCACACACTGTTTTCCTGTCAGTGGCAGGTTGCATGTGTCCAGAATCTTGAATTTTCCTCCCTGACAAAGAACAAAGGAAAAAGAGAGAGAGAGAGCAAAGGTTATGTTAAAGGTCATACACAACGACCCAGTTGAACTGGCATGGTGGAGAAATTACAAGAGATTGTTATAATGCCATATACTCCCATTACAGGTCATAGGACTGGACAACCACAATACTCCCATTACAGGTCATAGGACTGGACAGCCACAAATACTCCCATTACAGGTCATAGGACTGGACAGCCACAAACACTCCCATTACAGGTCATAGGACTGGACAGCCACAAATACTCCCATTACAGGTCATAGGACTGGACAACCACAAATACTCCCATTACAGGTCATAGGACTGGACAACCACAAATACTCCCATTACAGGTCATAGGACTGGACAACCACAAATACTCCCATTACAGGTCATAGGACTGGACAGACACAAATACTCCCATTACAGGTCATAGGACTGGACAGCCACACTACTACCATTACAGGTCATAGGACTGGACAGCCACACTACTACCATTACAGGTCATAGGACTGAACAGCCACACTACTACCATTACAGGTCATAGGACTGGACAGCCACACTACTACCATTACAGGTCATAGGACTGAACAGCCACACTACTACCATTACAGGTCATAGGACTGAACAGCCACACTACTACCATTACAGGTCATAGGACTGAACAGCCACACTACTACCATTACAGGTCATAGGACTGGACAGCCACACTACTACCATTACAGGTCATAGGACTGGACAGCCACACTACTACCATTACAGGTCATAGGACTGGACAGCCACACTACTACCATTACAGGTCATAGGACTGGACAACCACAAATACTCCCATTACAGGTCATAGGACTGGACAGCCACACTACTACCATTACAGGTCATAGGACTGGACAACCACAAATACTCCCATTACAGGTCATAGGACTGGACAGCCACAAATACTCCCATTACAGGTCATAGGACTGGACAACCACAAATACTCCCATTACAGGTCATAGGACTGGACAACCACAAATACTCCCATTACAGGTCATAGGACTGAACAGCCACACTACTACCATTACAGGTCATAGGACTGGACAGCCACAAATACTCCCATTACAGGTCATAGGACTGGACAACCACAAATACTCCCATTACAGGTCATAGGACTGGACAACCACAAATACTCCCATTACAGGTCATAGGACTGGACAGCCACACTACTACCATTACAGGTCATAGGACTGGACAACCACAAATACTCCCATTACAGGTCATAGGACTGGACAGCCACACTACTACCATTACAGGTCATAGGACTGGACAACCACAAATACTCCCATTACAGGTCATAGGACTGGACAGCCACAAATACTCCCATTACAGGTCATAGGACTGGACAACCACAATACTCCCATTACAGGTCATAGGACTGGACAGCCACACTACTACCATTACAGGTCATAGGACTGGACAGCCACAATACTCCCATTACAGGTCATAGGACTGGACAGCCACACTACTCCCATTACAGGTCATAGGACTGGACAGCCACACTACTACCATTACAGGTCATAGGACTGAACAGCCACACTACTACCATTACAGGTCATAGGACTGAACAGCCACACTACTACCATTACAGGTCATAGGACTGAACAGCCACACTACTACCATTACAGGTCATAGGACTGGACAGCCACACTACTACCATTACAGGTCATAGGACTGGACAGCCACAAATACTCCCATTACAGGTCATAGGACTGGACAGCCACACTACTACCATTACAGGTCATAGGACTGGACAGCCACACTACTCCCATTACAGGTCATAGGACTGGACAGCCACACTACTACCATTACAGGTCATAGGACTGGACAGCCACAATACTACCATTACAGGTCATAGGACTGGACAGCCACACTACTCCCATTACAGGTCATAGGACTGGACAGCCACACTACTCCCATTACAGGTCATAGGACTGGACAGCCACACTACTCCCATTACAGGTCATAGGACTGGACAGCCACAATACTACCATTACAGGTCATAGGACTGGACAGCCACAATACTCCCATTACAGGTCATAGGACTGGACAGCCACACTACTCCCATTACAGGTCATAGGACTGGACAACCACAATACTCCCATTACAGGTCATAGGACTGGACAGCCACAATACTCCCATTACAGGTCATAGGACTGGACAGCCACACTACTCCCATTACAGGTCATAGGACTGGACAACCACAATACTCCCATTACAGGTCATAGGACTGGACAGCCACAATACTCCCATTACAGGTCATAGGACTGGACAACCACAATACTCCCATTACAGGTCATAGGACTGGACAGCCACAATACTCCCATTACAGGTCATAGGACTGGACAGCCACACTACTACCATTACAGGTCATAGGACTGGACAGCCACACTACTACCATTACAGGTCATAGGACTGGACAGCCACAATACTCCCATTACAGGTCATAGGACTGGACAGCCACACTACTACCATTACAGGTCATAGGACTGGACAACCACAATACTCCCATTACAGGTCATAGGACTGGACAGCCACAATACTCCCATTACAGGTCATAGGACTGGACAGCCACACTACTACCATTACAGGTCATAGGACTGGACAGCCACACTACTACCATTACAGGTCATAGGACTGGACAGCCACACTACTACCATTACAGGTCATAGGACTGAACAGCCACACTACTACCATTACAGGTCATAGGACTGGACAGCCACACTACTACCATTACAGGTCATAGGACTGAACAGCCACACTACTACCATTACAGGTCATAGGACTGGACAACCACAATACTCCCATTACAGGTCATAGGACTGGACAGCCACACTACTACCATTACAGGTCATAGGACTGGACAACCACACTACTACCATTACAGGTCATAGGACTGGACAGCCACACTACTCCCATTACAGGTCATAGGACTGGACAGCCACACTACTACCATTACAGGTCATAGGACTGGACAACCACAAATACTCCCATTACAGGTCATAGGACTGGACAGCCACACTACTACCATTACAGGTCATAGGACTGGACAGCCACACTACTCCCATTACAGGTCATAGGACTGGACAGCCACAAATACTCCCATTACAGGTCATAGGACTGGACAGCCACAAACACTCCCATTACAGGTCATAGGACTGGACAGCCACACTACTACCATTACAGGTCATAGGACTGGACAGCCACACTACTACCATTACAGGTCATAGGACTGGACAGCCACACTACTACCATTACAGGTCATAGGACTGGACAGCCACACTACTACCATTACAGGTCATAGGACTGGACAACCACAAATACTCCCATTACAGGTCATAGGACTGGACAGCCACAAATACTCCCATTACAGGTCATAGGACTGGACAACCACAATACTCCCATTACAGGTCATAGGACTGGACAGCCACACTACTACCATTACAGGTCATAGGACTGGACAACCACACTACTACCATTACAGGTCATAGGACTGGACAACCACAGCCACAAATACTCCCATTACAGGTCATAGGACTGGACAGCCACACTACTACCATTACAGGTCATAGGACTGGACAGCCACACTACTCCCATTACAGGTCATAGGACTGGACAGCCACACTACTACCATTACAGGTCATAGGACTGGACAACCACAGCCACAAATACTCCCATTACAGGTCATAGGACTGGACAACCACAGCCACAAATACTCCCATTACAGGTAATAGACCTAGATAGCCACAAATACTCTAATTATAGGTCACAGGTAGAGCTGTGACGGTTATGGATGAAGACCGTCATGAAAATAAAAGTCAAAACTGTTTACATAGGCCTACATTAGGATTTTTCTTAACTTTATTTTCATGTAGATCAGGTATTCCCAAACTGGGGAATGCTTACCCCCAGGGGTACGCCAAATTCACATTTAAAAAATGTATATATATATTTTTTATTCACATTTTCAAACAGTTCATTTAGTAAGGCCCGTGTCCATAGAGACACATACCGGCTCTACTGGTAGTACTGCTACAACCAGCAGTACTACACCTGCACCTGTCGACAACACAAGTGTCTCCTGACCCCTCCTGTCTCAGCCTCCAGTATTTATGCTGCAGTAGTTTATGTGTCGGGGGGCTAGGGTCAGTTTGTTATATCTGGAGTACTTCTCCTGTCCTATTCGGTGTCCTGTGTGAATTTAAATGTGCTCTCTCTAATTCTCTCTTTCTCTCTTTCTTTCTCTCTCTCGGAGGACCTGAGCCCTAGGACCATGCCTCAGGACTACCTGACATGATGACTCCTTGCTGTCCTCAGTCCACCTGGCCGTGCTGCTGCTCCAGTTTCAACTGTTCTGCCTTATTATTAGTGGACCATGCTGGTCATTTATGAACATCTGAACATTTGGCCATGTTCTGTTATAATCTCCACCCGGCACAGCCAGAAGAGGACTGGCCACCCCTCATAGCCTGGTTCCTCTCTAGCTTTCTTCCTAGGTTTTGGCCTTTCTAGGGACCGTGCTTCTACACCTGCATTGCTTGCTGTTTGGGGTTTTAGGCTGGGTACAGCACTTTGAGATATCAGCTGATGTACGAAGGGCTATATAAATAAGTTTGATTTGAAGTTGTTCTGCTTCCACGAGCACATACAATGCTAGCATCAGTAATTCTACATTTGTTGTTAGCCCAGCTAACATGGACAATGACAGTTGTGAATCTGATGCAGCCGAAGAGCTACTGACCCCTTACCCAGGAAAGCACCGAACAACAGGGAGGGTCATTGGATCATCGAAGAGGCACAAATATGATGAGAACTATATTGATTTGGGGTTCACCTTTGTTGGGAGTAGTGCCTTTCCTCAGCCACAGTGTGTTATATGTGCAACAGTACTATCTCACAACTCAATGAAACCTTCACTCTTGCACGGACATTTAGAAACATAACATGCCCATTTGAAAAATAAACCACGAGAATTAAGACCACTTTTGAGTAGTAAGACATGAATAAAAGCAACATTAATAAGAAGGTGCTAGAAGCGTCTTGTATGGTGAGCTACCTAGTGGCTAGGACAGGCAAGCCCTATACTATTGTAGAGGACTTCCTTCTTCCTGCTGCCACGGCTATGACCGGGACAATGCTGGGGGTACAGGACAAAAAAACTATACAGACAATTACTTCATCAAACAACACTGTTTCACGACACATCAGTGACATGGCAGGAGATGTTTTGAAATAATTACTGCTTCGCATACAAGCCAGTGAATTCTATGCGTTACAGCTGGATGAGTCAACAGACGTGGTGAGACTGGCACAGCTCCTGGTATATGTCTGTTACAGCTGGATGAGTCAACAGACATGGAGGGCCTGACACAGCTCCTGGTATATGTCTGTTATAGCTGGATGAGTCAACAGATGTGGTGGGCCTGGCACAGCTCCTGGTATATGTGTGTTACAGCTGGATGAGTCTACAGACGTGGTGGGCCTGGCACAGCTCCTGGTATATGTCTGTTACAGCTGGATGAGTCAACAGACGTGGTGGGCCTGGCACAGCTCCTGGTATATGTCTGTTACAGCTGGATGAGTCAACAGACATGGAGGGCCTGACACAGCTCCTGGTATATGTCTGTTATAGCTGGATGAGTCAACAGACGTGGTGGGCCTGGCACAGTTCCTGGTATATGTCTGTTATAGCTGGATGAGTCAACAGATGTGGTGGGCCTGGCACAGCTCCTGGTATATGTCCGTTACAGCTCGATGAGTCAACAGACGTGGAGGGCCTGGCACAGCTCCTGGTATATGTCTGTTATAGCTGGATGAGTCAACAGAGGTGGCGGGTCTGGCACAGCTCCTGGTATACTGTATGTCCGTTACATTTATGGGGGATCAATTAAGGAAGACATCCTCTTCTGGAAACCAGGACACCAGGACAACAGGAGAGGATGTTTTTTAAGTACTGGACAGCTTTGTGACATCAAATGGACTTTGGTGGTCAAGATGTGTTGGTGTCTGTACTGATGGATGTGTTGGTATCTGTACTGATGGATGTGTTGGTTTCTGTACTGATGGATGTGTTGGTTTCTGTACTGATGGATGTGTTGGTGTCTGTACTGATGGTGCAAAAGCCATGACAGGGAGACATAGTGGAATGGTAAAGTGCGTGCAAGCAGTTGCTCCCTAGGCCACTTGGGTACACTGCAGCATCCACTGAGAGGGAATGCCTCAATTTCAAGAAATGTTTTTTTTAAATTGAGAGACAAGCTTAAAGTTTTCTTTACTGGCCACAATTTTCACTTGTCTGACCTCTTGCATGATGATGAGTTTCTCACACGACTGGCCTGTCTGGGTGATGTTTTTCCTCACCTGAATGATCTGAATCTAGGATAACAGAGACTCTCCGCAACTATATTCAATGTGCGGGACAAAATTGAGGCTATGATTATGAAGTTGGAGCTCTTTTCTGTCTGCATTAACAAGGACAACACACAGCTCTTTCCATCATTGTAGGATTTTGTTTTGAGTGCAAATTAACTCAAGCTTACGGACAATGTCAAACGTGATATACCGAAGCACCTGAGTGAGTTGGGTGCGCAATTATGCAGGTACTTTCCCGAAACGGATGGACACAAACAACTGGATTCGTTATCCCTTTCATGCCCTGCCTCCAGTCCACTTATCCAGTCCACCGATATCAGAACAAGAGAGTCTCATCGAAATTGTAACAAGCGGTTCTGTGAAAATTGAATTTAATCAGAAGCCACTGCCAGAGTATCCTGCCTTGGCAAATCGCGCTGTTAAGACGCTGATGCCCTTTGCAACCATGTAACTATGTGAGAGTGGATTCTCGGCCCTCACTAGCATGAAAACTAAATACAGGCACAGACTGTGTGTGGAGAATTATTTAAGACTGGGACTCTCTCCAATACAAACCCAACATCGCAGAGTTAAGAGCATCCTTTCAAGCACAAACTTCTCATTACCTGTGGCGAGTTACAGTGCCTTGCGAAAGTATTCGGCCCCCTTGAACTTTGCAACCTTTTGCCACATTTCAGGCTTCAAACATAAAGATATAAAACTGTATTTTTTTGTGAAGAATCAACAACAAGTGGGACACAATCATGAAGTGGAACGACATTTATTGGATATTTCAAACTTTTTTAACAAATCAAAAACTGAAAAATTGGGCGTGCAAAATTATTCAGCCCCTTTACTTTCAGTGCAGCAAACTCTCTCCAGAAGTTCAGTGAGGATCTCTGAATGATCCAATGTTGACCTAAATGACTAATGATGATAAATACAATCCACCTGTGTGTAATCAAGTCTCCGTATAAATGCACCTGCACTGTGATAGTCTCAGAGGTCCGTCAAAAGCGCAGAGAGCATCATGAAGAACAAGGAACACACCAGGCAGGTCCGAGATACTGTTGTGAAGAAGTTTAAAGCCGGATTTGGATACAAAAAGATTTCCCAAGCTTTAAACATCCCAAGGAGCACTGTGCAAGCGATAATATTGAAATGGAAGGAGTATCAGACCACTGCAAATCTACCAAGACCTGGCCGTCCCTCTAAACTTTCAGCTCATACAAGGAGAAGACTGATCAGAGATGCAGCCAAGAGGCCCATGATCACTCTGGATGAACTGCAGAGATCTACAGCTGAGGTGGGAGACTCTGTCCATAGGACAACAATCAGTCGTATATTGCACAAATCTGGCCTTTATGGAAGAGTGGCAAGAAGAAAGCCATTTCTTAAAGATATCCATAAAAAGTGTCGTTTAAAGTTTGCCACAAGCCACCTGGGAGACACACCAAAATGTGGAAGATGGTGCTCTGGTCAGATGAAACCAAAATTGAACTTTTTGGCAACAATGCAAAACGTTATGTTTGGCGTAAAAGCAACACAGCTGAACACACCATCCCCACTGTCAAACATGGTGGTGGCAGCATCATGGTTTGGGCCTGCTTTTCCTCAGCAGGCACAGGGAAGATGGTTAAAATTGATGGGAAGATGGATGGAGCCAAATACAGGACCATTCTGGAAGAAAACCTGATGGAGTCTGCAAAAGACCTGAGACTGGGACAGAGATTTGTCTTCCAACAAGACAATGAACCAAAACATAAATCAAAATCTACAATGGAATGGTTGAAAAATAAACATATCCAGGTGTTAGAATGGCCAAGTCAAGGTCCAGACCTGAATCCAATCGAGAATCTGTGGAAAGAACTGAAAACTGCTGTTCACAAATGCTCTCCATCCAACCTCACTGAGCTCGAGCTGTTTTGCAAGGAGGAATGGGAAAAAATGTCAGTCTCTCGATGTGCAAAACTGATAGAGACATACCCCAAGCGACTTACAGCTGTAATCGCAGCAAAAGGTGGCGCTACAAAGTATTAACTTAAGGGGGCTGAATAATTTTGCACGCCCCATTTTTCAGTTTTTGATTTGTTAAAATAGTTTGAAATATCCAATAAATGTCGTTCCACTTCATGATTGTGTCCCACTTGTTGTTGATTCTTCACAAAAAAAATACAGTTTTATATCTTTATGTTTGAAGCCTGAAATGTGGCAAAAGGTCGCAAAGTTCAAGGGGGCCGAATACTTTCGCTAGGCACTGTATATTTATACATATACATACATACATACATACACACACACATAAAGGACATACAGTTGAAGTTGGAAGTTTACATACACTTAGGTTGGAGTCATTAAAACTCGTTTTTCAACCACTACACAAATGTCTTGTTAACAAGTTTTGGCAAGTCGGTTAGGAGGTCTACTTTGTGCATGACAAGTAATTTTTCGAAAAATTGTTCACAGACAGATTATTTCACTTATAATTCACTGTATCACAATTCCAGTGGGTCAGAAGTTTACATACACTAAGTTGACTGTGCCTTTAAACAGCTTGGACAATTCCAGAAAATTATGTCATGAATTTAGAAGCCTCTGATAGGCAATTTGACATAATTTGAGTCAATTGGAGGTGTACCTGTGGATATATTTCAAGGCCTTCCTTCAAACTCAGTACCTCTTTGCTTGACACCATGAGAAAATAAAAATAAACCAGCTAAGACCTCAGAAAAAAAATTGTTGACCTCCACAAGTCTGGTTCATCCTTGGGAGCAATTACCAAACGACTGAAGGTACCACGCTCATCTGTGCAAACAATAGTGCGCAAGTATAGACACCATGGGACCACGCAGCCATCATACCGCTCAGGAAGGAGACGCGTTCTGTCTCCTAGAGACGAACGTACTATGGTGCGAAAAGTGCAAATCAATCCCAGAACAGCAGCAAAGGACCTTGTAAAGATGCTGGAGGAAATCGGTACAAAAGTAAAGTGGTGATCCTAACTGACCTAAGATGGGGAATTTTTACGAGGATTAAATGTCAGGAATTGTGAAATTGAGTTTAAATGTATTTGGCAAAGATGTATGTAAACTTTCGATATGTATGATGTCCTAAATATAGCTGATCTGGAGACACTCCTACAGACAACACTGGAACAGGATTGGGATTGCTTTGGATGCACGCACGTGCACACAGACACATCTTACCTTAGCGGAGTGCTCCATGGTGACGACCACCTTGGTTCCAGCGCTGGCCACCAGATCCATGGCTCCACCCATCCCCTTCACCATCTTACCCTGAAGGATAAACAAAGCAATAGAATAAACAATAGAGCCCAGGGGTACTCAAAGTAACATCTTCCACACACACCAACAGCAACAGCCAAAAGAGTAAGCAAAGTTACGTATTTTCCACACATGCCACCAGAAACAGCCGATACAGAACGTAAAGTAACACATCTTCCACACATGCCTCCAGTAACAGCCGATACAGAACGTAAAGTAACGTATCTTCCACACATGCCTCCAGTAACAGCCGATACAGAACGTAAAGTAACGTATCTTCCACACATGCCTCCAGTAACAACTGATACAGAACGTAAAGTAACATATTTTCCACACATGCCGCCAGTAACAGCCGATACAGAACGTAAAGTAACACATCTTCCACACATGCCTCCAGTAACAGCCGATACAGAACGTAAAGTGACGTATCTTCCACACATGCCTCCAGTAACAGCCGATACAGAACGTAAAGTAACGTATCTTCCACACATGCCACCAGTAACAACCGATACAGTATGTAAAGTAGCGTATTTTCCACACATGCCACCAGTAACAGCCGATACAGAACGTAAAGTAACGTATCTTCCACACATGCCTCCAGTAACAGCCGATACAGAACGTAAAGTAACGTATCTTCCACACATGCCTCCAGTAACAGCCGATACAGAACGTAAAGTAACGTATCTTCCACACATGCCTCCAGTAACAACTGATACAGAACGTAAAGTAACATATCTTCCACACATGCCGCCAGTAACAGCCGATACAGAACGTAAAGTAACACATCTTCCACACATGCCACCAGTAACAGCCGATACAGAATGTAAAGTAGCGTATTTTCCACACATGCCTCCAGTAACAGCCGATACAGAACGTAAAGTAACGTACCTTCCACACATGCCTCCAGTAACAGCCGATACAGAACGTAAAGTAACGTATCTTCCACACATGCCACCAGTAACAGCCGATACAGAACGTAAAGTAACACATCTTCCACACATGCCGCCAGTAACAGCCGATACAGAACGTAAAGTAACGTATCTTCCACACATGCCTCCAGTAACAGCCGATACAGAACGTAAAGTAACGTATCTTCCACACATGCCTCCAGTAACAACTGATACAGAACGTAAAGTAACGTATCTTCCACACATGCCTCCAGTAACAGCCGATACAGAACGTAAAGTAACACATCTTCCACACATGCCACCAGTAACAGCCGATACAGAATGTAAAGTAGCGTATTTTCCACACATGCCTCCAGTAACAGCCGATACAGAACGTAAAGTAACGTATCTTCCACACATGCCTCCAGTAACAGCCGATACAGAACGTAAAGTAACGTATCTTCCACACATGCCTCCAGTAACAGCCGATACAGAACGTAAAGTAACGTATCTTCCACACATGCCTCCAGTAACAACTGATACAGAACGTAAAGTAACGTATCTTCCACACATAACACCAGTAACAACTGATACAGAACGTAAAGTAACGTATCTTCCACACATGCCTCCAGTAACAACTGATACAGAACGTAAAGTAACACATCTTCCACACATGCCACCAGTAACAACCGAAACAGAACATAAAGTAATGCATCTTCCACACATAACAACCGAAACAGAGTATTTTGCCAGTTGTTTGCTTTTCTCTTACGTAGGCCTGAGCATAGCTCTCTTTCCAATCCGGAGACTAAATCAAACTGGCACTGTATACAGTAATGCACTGTAGAGAGAGGCATATTAACAGTCTGCCCAGTGGGGAATACAACTGAATAAACACTGTATTACTTCAGAGTCCAGCCCCAGCCAGCTTATTTCTTGTTAATGGACACAGTGAAAACACGAAAACACACACACACACACACACACACACACACACACACACACACACAATATTGAGGTATGCATTCAATACAGACTAGAGAAAACATTTGTTTCCAAAACCAGTGAAGAAAAATCTAATTAGAACATCAAAATTGGATTGCCAAGTGGGAGAAAAATTATACGCAGGTCTCTCATTTCTCTGTGTCCAATGAGCTTTCCTGGCATGCACATGCCCAGGGGGTGAGATGACTGAAAAACCCATTTAAAAGCTGCTTCGCTCATCAATCACAACTGCCTGCACGGCACTCTGTTGAATATCCAGGGGATATATGGTTGGTATGTGTGTATACAGTCTGTCAGTATTCCTTACAGTATAAGAATACAGTATGCATTAGAGTTTGGGTGAGGTAGAGAGTGAGAGAGGATGGGAGGGAGGGAATGAATTTCACCCAATAAAGTTGTTCCCGCTCCAGATCTCTTCTTCATTCCTTGTCACACTGAATAAATGAAAGCAACACATAGGAAAATACATTAGGTTGAGCAAACCTTCTGAAGCAGGTGTGTTCTACTCAGTTTTTCACAATTCCTGACATTTAACCCTAGTAGAAATTCCCTGTCTTGGGTCAATTAGGATCACCACTTTATTTTAAGAATGTGAAATGTCACAATAATAGCAGAGGAAATTATTTATTTCAGCTTATATTTCTTTCATCACATTCCCAGTGGATCAGAAATTTACATACACTCAATTAGTATTTGATAGCATTGCCTATAAATTGTTTAACTTGGGTCAAATGTCCCGGGTAGCCTTCCACAAGATTCCAACAATAAGTTGGGTGAATTTTGACCCATTCCTCCTGACAGAGCTAGTGTAACTGAGTCAGGTTTGTAGGCCTCCTTGCTTGCACACGGTTTTTCAGTTCTGCCCACACATTTTGTATAGGATTGAGGTCAGGGCTTTGTGATGGCCACTCTAATACCTTGACTTTGTTTTCCTTAAGCCATTTTGCCACAACTTTGGAAGTATGCTTGGAGTCATTGTCCATTTGGAAGACCCATTTGCGAGCAAGCTTTAACTTCCTGACTGATGTCTTGTGATGTTGCTTCAATATAACCACATAATTTTCTTCCCCATGATGCCATCTATTTTGTGAAGTGCACCAGTCCCTCCTGCAGCAAAGCACCCCCACAACATGATGCTGCCACCCCCGTGCTTCACGGTTGGGATGGTATTCTTCGGCTTGCAAGCCTCCCCCTTTTTCCTCCAAACATAACGATGGTCATTATGGCCAAACAGTTCTATTTTCGTTTCATCAGACCATAGGACATTTCTCCAAAAAGTACGATCTTTGTCCCCATGTGCAGTTGCAAACCGTAGTCTGGCTTTTTTATGGGGGTTTTGGAGCAGTTGCTTCTTCCTTGCTGAGCGGCCTTTCAGGTTATGTCAATATAGGACTCGTTGTACTGTGGATATAGATACTTTTGTACCTGTTTCCTCCAGCATCATCACAAGATCCTTTGCTGCTGTTCTCGGATTGATTTGCACTTTCGCAACAAAGTACGTTCATCTCTAGGAGACAAAACACGTCTCCTTCCTGAGCGGTATGACGGCTGAGTGGTCCATTGGTGTTTATACTTACATACAATTGTTTGTACAAATGAGCGTGGTACCTTCAGGCGTTTGGAAATTGTTCCCAAGGAGGAACCAGACTTGTGGAGGTCGACAAATGTTTTTCTGAGGTCTTGGCTGATTTCTTTTGATTTTCCAAGAGGCACTGAGTTTGAGGGAAGGCCTTAAAATACATCCACAGGTTCACCTCCAATTGACTCAAATGATGTCAATTAACCTATCAGCAGCTTCTAAAGCCATGACATAATTTTCTGGAATTTTCCAAGCTGTTTAAAGGCACAGTCAACTCAGTGTATGTAAACTTCTGACCCACTGGAATTGTAATACAGTGAATTATAAGTGAAATAATCTGTCTGTAAACAATTGTTGAACAGATTACTTGTGTCATGCACAACGTAGATGTCCTAACTGACTTTCCAAAACTATAGTTTGTTAACAAGAAATTTGTAGAGTGGTTGAAAAATGAGTTTTAATGACTCCAACCTAAGTGGATGTAAACTTGCGACTTCAACTGTAAATGGACACTAAATCTCAGGAGGGCAAAAGGAAAAAAAGTAATCACACACAAAAAATGAAATTGTCAGTTGTGTGAGTTTGACACTAGGTAGTCACTCTGTGAAAGGACACTGTTTCCTTTTTCCTATCGTCAACAATTATTAACTCTTACCCTAAACGAGCCTAGGTCGTGCATGTCAGTGTGTGAGCGTGCAGGGAACCCCATTTATTACTTTTTTTTAATAATTAGGAACTCAGTCATGGCCTCAACCAAAGTCTTGGCTTCCAGCGTGCGTTTACTGTGAACACAGTCTGTATCTGCTTTAAGTTACAGTTTTAACAGTGGCCAAGTAGGCTACTGTGGCTATTTGATCCTAATGTAGGCCTACTAGTGGCCTACCATCAAAAACAATGGAGAAAATGCATCCTATAACATTAATATGGAAATAGCTGTTCTATCATTCAGCCTACAGTAGCAGCCAATGTGTGTTGTTCAATGTAGACCTACATTCCATGAGTCTTTTGGAAAGAAAAAAACACGCAGGGCTTGACATTAACATGTTAATCCACTTGTCGTTTGATGCAAGAGACCACTTTACAAAATAAAACGCATTATTATTCCCATACCATTATTACAGAGAATCAGACACATTATGCTACCCTCTGCCTATTGGCTACTTAGCTTATTCAAGCCCGTCTCAAAATACAACACTGCCCCTTTACCTAACTGGTTTTTCAAAGATGTCTAGAAATGTACATGTTTTGTGCTCTTGTAGTAAGCAATCACTCCCCTATTGCTGACTACAAATGATCTATAACTGGGTTAATAATTCACTAACTAGCAAAGGATATGAACAAAATGTGCACGTGGCTACATGTAGCTCTCGCTTTGATCTCAAAACAAGCGCATCTCCTCACGACCGCTCATGCTGTAAACACAGTTCAAAGTAAATGGCACAGATCCATATATGGCAATGAGCAGTGCGTGTCAATGCAGTTAGAATCCTACTCCTTTGCGTTCTGCCTACAACATCATCTCTCGCATAGCTTGTTTTCTTTCGGTATGTTTCAATAAAAAGTGGCTAATTTTGCGTTGATTCGAGCACAATTGCCACAGTAAAGGGAAACGTTGATATGTTAACAGGGAAAACTCTAGAACAGTGGTCACCAACCTTTACTGAGTCAAGATCACTGAGTCAAAATGCGAGCCGATATATATATATATATATATTTTTTTTTAACATAACTTAAAAAATGTAAGTCTATGCAACATTAACCAATTAAAAACAGTTCTGTAGTAATGAGGTTTGTGCAGTAAACTATAGGCCCAATAAATTTTCACTGCATATTGGCTTTTCTTGAATTTCCCTTCCAATGAATGCATTGTTGTTCAGGCCATTTAAAAAAATATAGATTTAAATATCACACTGGTAATAGATCCGTTGTTGTATTACTTGTGAAGCACAGCTGAGTGAGCATACATTTAAATAATTTTACTTTACTAGGCTGATGAAGCCTGCATCTGATGGTCAGTTTCAGTGGAAGGAGAGAGCAGCAGACTGAGGATCCATCTCTCAACATCCCTCCGCTCTCCCTTTCCTCCACTGACACTGACCAAAAAGGGACACCGTCTTCCAGTTGATGGCGAAACTCGAGTCGCACCGCATTATTTCTGTCTCATGCACAAATTCATGTTGTTACTCCTATGAACAGATAAAGTTAAATATTCCTTGATATTAAAAAGGACCCAAGCCGCTAATAATAATAACAATGCCAGCCTATAGATACACTTTCCTCATTCATTACTGCTGCAGTGCTTGTTGTAGCACTGAGTGGAAATAGGAAGAACATGTATTTAATGGTTTATAAAAGTGTTGAATTCAAAGTGTTGACAGAGCTGAGTAAGAACTTACACATATACTCACTCATAAAAACAGCATCTCTTTCCAGTATTCGTTGACCGTCTCTCTAGTTATGGTTATAAATGTTTTGAAATCTCACAGTATCAACTTTGCTGTAGCTTCCTTTTATCCCTGCTACGTTACTGCAGACACGGTCATCTAAGCCATTCGATTGGCCAGCGGTAGGCCTATAGTGCACGTGATTTGCTCTCTGGGCCTGCCAGGAAGGCAGTGTTTGCATCTTCAGAGACATAAAATGGTTCAAAATGGCAACAGTTCGCCTACCCGGCATGCAGGGCAGCTGAATTTATTGTTGGGTTTTTTACAGAAATGTTTGGCGATCGACTAGGAATGCCGGTTGGATCTTGATCGACCGGTTGGAGACCGCTGCTCTAGAAAGTTGAGTGATGTTCAATCTCGTGCTTCTCTCTGTGGGCTGATATTTCTGCACGGCAGTCCCATTAAATAAACCCATAAAACACCGTCTCAACGTCAACAGTGAAGAGTCGACTCCGGGATGTTGGCCTTCTAGGCAGAGTTGCAAAGAAAAAGCCATATCTCAGACTGGCCAATAAAAAGAAAAGATTAAGATTGGCAAAAGAACACAGACACTGGACAGAGGAACTCTGCCTAGAAGGCTAGCATCCCGGAGTCGCCTCTTCACTGTTGACGTTGAGACTGGTGTTTTGCGGGAACTATTTAATAAACTGCCAGTTGAGGACTTGAGGCGTCTGTTTCTCAAACTAGACGCACCAACGTCCTCTTGCTCAGTTGTGCACCAGGGCCTCCCACTCTTTCTATTCTGGTTAGAGTCCGTTTGCACTGTTCTGTGAAGGGAGTAGTACACAGCGTTGTACGAGATCTTCAGTTTCTTGGCAATTTCTCACATGGAATAGCCTTCATTTCTCAGAACAAGAATAGACTGACGAGTTTCAGAAGAAAGTTGTTTGTTTCTGGCCATTTTGAGCCTGTAATAAACCCAAATGCTGATGCTCCAGATACTCAACTAGTGTAAAGAAGGCCAGTTGTATTGCTTCTTTAATAAGCACAACAGTTTTCAGCCGTGCTAACAAAATTGCAAAAGGGTTTTCTAATTATTTCTGTTCAATTTGTTCAATTTGATGTTATTTTAAATATTTTTAAAAACAAGGACATTTCTAAGTGACCCCAACATTTTGAACGGTAGTGTGTATATATATTTTACCTTTATTTAACTAGGCAAGTCATTTAAAAACAAATTCTTATTTACAATGATGGCCTACCGGGGAACAGTGGGTTAACTGCCTTTTTAAGGGGAAGAATGACCGATTTTTACCTTGTCAGCTCTGGGATTCGGTTACTGGCCCAACGCTCTAACCACTAGGCTACCTGCATTTAGATTTAAACATTGGGAGACAACAGCACCGTAACAACATAAGAACGGTTGATTGAGGAGAGTAGGCTGATTTGCCCTGTGTCTACACCAGGGTTAGACTGCATTTGCTCTCCGTCAGATCTATAAGCTTTCAATGTCATTATCTGAAAACACTTTGATCCCAATGCAGCTCGATCCGGAGGGAAAAACAGAGCCTTATCTAGTGTGTGTGTGTGTGTGTGTGTGTGTGTGTGTGTGGGTGCGTGCGTTTCCTTGGTTTAAATAGATAAAGAACGAGAGAGTGAGAGAGAGAGCTTTCATCCTTAATTCTAATGTAATCTCACATATTTCATCAAAATTTGGACAGTCACCAATCAGGTAGATATTTTGTCCGATGGAGCTTCATTGCTTGGCAACAGTAAATCTGGCCACTGAGGGAACTATAGTCCAGTCCTCTCACATGAATCACTCCACTGTTGTTCTATTGATATTTATTCAACAGCCATTGGAACCCCCCCCCACCCCCCCACCCCCCCTTTCCACTAGAGTTATTTCAAACAAACAGCAGCTGCATACAACAATACGGCTTCCTGCAGATTTTTAGAGGTTTAGGAGGGTTATATGAAACTGATCAATATCACCACTGACTTATTATCTTGTGTTTTTGGTATTTTTTGGGGGAATTGTTTATCTTCAGAATAGTGATGGTGAGGGGGGGAGAAAAAAAAAATCAACAATTACATATTATTTCAATATTTGACTCCAAGTAACGATTTGTAAAAATACATACATACAAACATACATACATACATACATACATACTGTCACGCCCTGGTCTTAGTATTTTCTTTATTATTTTGGTCAGGCCAGGGTGTGACATGGGTTTATTTATGTGGGGTGTTTTGTCTTGGGATTTTCGTACGTATTGGGATTGTGGCTTAGTGGGGTTTTCTAGGTAAGTCTATGGCTGTCTGGAGTGGTTCTCAATCAGAGGCAGGTGTTTATCGTTGTCTCTGATTGGGAACCATATTTAGACAGCCATATTCTTTGAGTGTTTCGTGGGTGATTGTTCCAGTCTCTGTGTTTGTTTGCACCAGATAGGCTGTATAGGTTTTCACGGTGCGTTTGTTGTTTTTGTATTGTTCGTTTTTTCTTCGTCATTAAACATGTTTCAAGAATAACACGCTGCATTTTGGTCCGACTCTCCTTCACCTAAAGAAAACCGTTACACACACACACATACATTTTATGCTACTGTAAGTAGCGTTCGCTGGCGCGGGTTGGCTGAACCTGTGCCAAAACTCTGGTATATTTCATCATATAGCTTCTCCATCTTCTTTTTAAATAGTGAACCAACATGTTTTCAGTACTTTTATTTCGATGACTCTCATGCTCTCTTTCATCTCTCTGCAGCAAACGTATGGTGGGCAATATGTTTAGAACATCAAATCACAGTATCAAAATATAATACATCATATCAGCACCAGGTCCCTGGCAATTCCAAGGCCTACTTCAGAACAGCAAGCAGTTGAGAACTTGTTCTAGTAGTTTAACATTGAGTTAAGGTATGAAGGTGGCTGGTACACAGACGCAAACGGTGTCTGGACAACATGCAAATATAATGCCACGCCACTGGTGTTCTCATCATGTCCGCCTGTCTAGTCAGCCAATGGTATTGTGCGCCTTGTGCGGCATTAACAAAATACATCTACCGCCAAACGTCGGACAAGGGGAAGAGTAATTTTGTAATTGAATTAACTTACATGACATTAACCCTGCAGCTCATACCAAACTATCAGGTTCTTAATTTTCTCCCTGCTCTGATTGGTTTATTTCACATGCTGGAAGCTTGCCTTATTGAACCCACAATACAGGTGCTGGGCTATGGGGATGTGTACATCTACATCTATCCCCCATAGTAGTTCCACAGCCAGGGCTGCAACATGGCCTTCTGAGTGCCACACTTCAGAACCAATAAACTTTAATACAGTCAGCTCTTTGACAGGGCTTTAGTCCAGTACTTCAGCATTGGCCCAGTTTGTCATTTTATTTGTTTGTTCATTCATTAGAGGCAAAACTACATGACAATGAAAGAGAATCCATAATTCTATAGATCCTAATCTAGGACTAATATAACAGCTGCATCATAAAACACATTCACATATATTTAAAGTCATTATAATCACACTTTTAATCAGAAACTCATCTTCATCCTTTTTCAACAGAAAGTATCAAGGCACAAGGAAAGACCCGAATGCAGATGGTTGGAGTCTTATGGAGTCTTTATTAATCCAAAGGGGTAGGCAAGAGAATGGCCGTGGACAGGCAAAAAGGTCAAAACCCGATCAGAGTCCAGGAGGTACAGAGTGGCAGACAGGCTCGTGGTCAAGGCTGGCAGAATGGGCGGGTAGGCGGGTACAAAGTACATAAAACAGGCAAGGGTCAAAACCAGAAGGACTAGAAAAAGGAGAATGTAAAAAGCAGGAAAACCACTGGTTGACTTGGAAACATACAAGACGAACTGGCACAGAGAGACAGGAAACACAGGGATAAATACACTGGGGAAAACAAGCGACATCTGGAGGTGGTTGAGACAATACCGAGGACAGGTGAAACTGATCAGGGTGTGACAGAAAGAGCCATTTGGGACCCAGCTTGACTCATAGGCAGGTAGCCTTGTGTTTAGAGCGTTGGACTAGTAACCGAAAGTTTGCAAGATCGAATCCCTGAGCTGAAAAGGTAAAGATCTGTCATTCTGCCCCCGTTTGGCCGTCTTTGAAAATAATAATTTGTTCTTAACTGACTTGCCTAGTTAAATAAAAAAGGTAATTTAAAAAAAAAATTAAATTAGAAAACATTTTTTTTTTATTATATTAAAATGGGAAAAAAAAGATAGGCTTTGCCAACGGTTTAATACCATTGTATTTATCTGAACTGAAAGAGGAAACTTGTAAGGGTAAGGTTCTCCATAAGGTCAAGTTGAAGTTGAGAAAAGGCTATTGTCTACTTACTCAGACATACAGTGGGGCAAAAAAGTATTTAGTCAGCCACCAATTGTGCAATAAGTATTTGGTCACCTACAAACAAGTAAGATTTCTGGCTCCCACAGACCTGTAACAACTTCTTTAAGAGGCTCCTCTGTCCTCCACTCGTTACCTGTATTAATGGCACCTGTTTGAACTTGTTATCAGTATAACAGACACCTGTCCACAACCTCAAACAGTCACACTCCAAACTCCACTATGGCCAAGACCAAAGAGCTGTCAAAGGACACCAGAAACAAAATTGTAGACCTGCACCAGGCTGGGAAGACTGAATCTGCAATAGGTAAGCAGCTTGGTTTGAAGAAATCAACTGTGGGAGCAATTATTAGGAAATGGAAGACATACAAGACCACTGATAATCTCCCTCGATTTGGGGCTCCATGCAAGATCTCACCCCGTGGGGTCAAAATTATCACAAGAATGGTGAGCAAAAATCCCAGAACCACATGGGGGGACCTAGTGAATGACCTGCAGAGAGCTGGGACCAAAGTAACAAAGCCTACCATCAGTAACACACTACGCCGCCACGGACTCAAATCCTGCAGTGCCAGACGTGTCCCCCTGCTTAAGCCAGTACATGTCCAGGCCCGTCTGAAGTTTGCTAGAGAGCATTTGAATGATCCAGAAGAAGATTGGGAGAATGTCATATGGTCAGATGAAACCAAAATATAACTTTTTGGTAAAAACTCAACTCGTCGTGTTTGGAGGACAAAGAATGCTGAGTTGCATCCAAAAAACACCATACCTACTGTGAAGCATGGGGGTGGAAACATCATGCTTTGGGGCTGTTTTTCTGCAAAGAGACCAGGACGACTGATCCGTGTAAAGGAAAGAATGAATGGGGCCATGTATCATGAGATTTTGAGTGAAAACCTCCTTCCATCAGCAAGGGCATTGAAGATGAAATGTGGCTGGGTCTTTCAGCATGACAATGATCCCAAACACACCGCCCGGGCAACGAAGGAGTGGCTTCGTAAGAAGCATTTCAAGGTCCTGGAGTGGCCTAGCCAGTCTCCAGATCTCAACCCCATAGAAAATCTTTGGAGGGAGTTGAAAGTCCGTGTTGCCCAGCAACAGCCCCAAAACATCACTGCTCTAGAGGAGATCTGCATGGAGGAATGGGCCAAAATACCAGCAACAGTGTGGGAAAACCTTGTGAAGACTTACAGAAAATGTTTGACCTCTGTAATATACCCTTTGTCGGCAATGACAAAGTATTCAGATAAACTTTTGTTATTGACCAAATACTTATTTTCCACCATAATTTGCAAATAAATTCATTAAAAATCCTACAATGTGATTTTCTGGATTTTTTTTTCTCATTTTGTCTGTCATAGTTGAAGTGTACCTATGATGAAAATTACAGGCCTCATCTTTTTAAGAGGGAGAACTTGCACAATTAGTGGCTGACTCAATACTTTTTTGCCCCACTGTATCAGGGGAAGACTCGTTCGGGTTCAATTAAAACCGTAACTAGGCTACTTCAGATGTAGCTCGGCCTGTGGCGTTACCATGACAACCAGTCAAATATGTTTCTCCTTGTTCAGTTTATTGTGTTACTCTCACTTATGCTGCCAGCCGAAGGATGCCAAAGAAAATTTTGCCTTCACTTCCCCCGCTTTCTACTTATCAATTGTCTCTTTCTTGCTCTCATTCACCCTCGTTCACACGCCGACATTCCTTTTTCGTCCTCTACAAATGCCCCTCTCTGTTTAATAACATAGCGACAGAATAGTAATGGCCATGGTTTCCCAGACAACTAATGACAAGCACCACAAACAGACACTCGGACAGAGAGACATGAAAAAAAAAGAGGGCTGATTGTGCAACAGGGTTGTTCAGAATTGTGTCCCCCAAAAGCCAGCCTTGTATAAAAGTGGAATGAACTATAAGCTAATTTAAAATGTTCTGATTAACTCCACAGACAGACTGAAAACGGCAGCCATTTCTTTAATTGACTGATGATTGCTCATAGCAGTCCTTTGTCTCTCTTTTCATTACAGTTATTGATCATCTCTTTGAAAAGACAATGTTGAGAAAAACATACTATACAAGCCACTGCCATTGTAAAGTACTTTTCACTTTTCAGAGTGGAGTCAGATCATTTACTGCATTTCCCCCCATTGTTTCAGTAGAAAGATGTATGTATGTGTGTGTATCCCAAGTTTTTTTTTAAATTGAGAGACAAGCATAAAATGATCTTTACTGATCATTATTTTCACTTGTCTGACAGCTTGCATGATGACGAGTTTCTCATTACGACTGGCCTATCTGGGTGATGTTTTTTTCTCGCCTGAATGATCTGAAATTGAGGCAATGATTAAGAAGTTGGAGCTCTATTCTGTCTGCATTAACAAGGAAAACACACAGGTCTTTTCATCATTGCAGGAGTTTTTTTGTGTGCAAATGAGCTCAAGCTCAGGGACAATGTGGCGTTCTGCATTAGCATCGAACAGCCCCTGTGATATGCAACTTTTCAGGGAAGTTAGGAACAAATGTACACAGGCAGTTAGGAAAGCTAAAGCTAGGTTTTTCAAGCAGAAATTTGCATTCTGTAGCACAAACTCAAAAACGTTCTGGGACAATGTAAAGTCCATGGAGAATAAGAGCACCTTCTCCCAGCTGCCCACTGCACTGAGGCTAGGAAACACTGTCACCATCGATATATCCACTATAATTGAGGATTTCAATAAGCATTTTTCTACGGCTGGCCATGCTTTCCACCTGGCTACCCTTACCCCGATCAACAGCCCTCCACCCCCCACAGCAACACGCCCAAAACCTCCCCCACTTCTCCTTCACCCAAATCCAGATAGCTGATGTTCTGAAAGAGCTGCAAAATCATAGCCCCTACAAATCACCCGGGCTAGACAATCTGGACTCTCTCTTTCTAAAATGATCTACCGAAATTGTTGCAAACCCTTTTACTAGCCTGTTCAACCTCTTTCGTATCAGCTGAGATTCCTATAGATTGGAAAGCTGCCGCGGTCATCCCCCTCTTCAAAGGGGGAGACACTCTAGACCCAAACTCCTACAGACCTATATCTATTCTAAATCATATCAAATTTTATTTGTCACATACACATGGTTAGCAGATGTTAATGCGAGAGTAGCAAAATGCTTGTGCTTCTAGTTCCGACAATGCAGTAATAACAAGTAATCTAACTAACAATTCCAAAACTACTGTCTTGTACACAGTGTAAGGGGATAAAGAATATGTACATAAGGATATATGAATGAGTGATGGTACAGAGCAGCATAGGCAAGATACAGTAGATGGTATCGAGTACAGTATATACATATGAGATGAGTATGTAAACAAAGTGGCATAGTTAAAGTGGCGAGTGATACATGTATTACATAAGAATACAGTCGATGATATAGAGTACAGTATATACGTATGCATATGAGATGAATAATGTAGGGTAAGTAACATTATATAAGGTAGCATTGTTTAAAGTGGCTAGTGATATATTTACATCATTTCCCATCAATTCCCATTATTAAAGTGGCTGGAGTTGTGTCAGTGTGTTGGCAGCAGCCACTCAATGTTAGTGGTGGCTGTTTAACAGTCTGATGGCCTTGAGATAGAAGCTGTTTTTCAGTCTCTCGGTCCCAGCTTTGATGCACTTGTACTGACCTCGCCTTCTGGATGATAGCGGGGTGAACAGGCAGTGGCTCGGGTGGTTGATGTCCTTGATGATCTTTATGGCCTTCCTGTGACATCGGGTGGTGTAGGTGTCCTGGAGGGCAGGTAGTTTGCCCCCGGTGATGCGTTGTGCAGACCTCACTACCCTCTGGAGAGCCTTACGGTTGAGGGCGGAGCAGTTGCCGTACCAGGCGGTGATACAGCCCGACAGGATGCTCTCGATTGTGCATCTGTAGAAGTTTGTAAGTGCTTTTGGTGACAAGCCAAATTTCTTCAGCCTCCTGAGGTTGAAGAGGCGCTGCTGTGCCTTCTTCACAATGCTGTCTGTGTGAGTGGACCAATTCAGTTTGTCTGTGATGTGTATGCCGAGGAACTTAAAACTTGCTACCCTCTCCACTACTGTTCCATCGATGTGGATAGGGGGGTGTTCCCTCTGCTGTTTCCTGAAGTCCACAATCATCTTCTTAGTTTTGTTGACGTTGAGTGTGAGGTTATTTTCCTGACACCACACTCTGAGGGCCCTCACCTCCTCCCTGTAGGCCGTCTCGTCGTTGTTGGTAATCAAGCCTACCACTGTTGTGTCGTCCGCAAACTTGATGATTGAGTTGGAGGCGTGCGTGGCCACGCAGTCGTGGGTGAACAGGGAGTACAGGAGAGGGCTCAGAACGCACCCTTGTGGGGCCCCAGTGTTGAGGATCAGCGGGGAGGAGATGTTGTTGCCTACCCTCACCACCTGGGGGCGGCCCGTCAGGAAGTCCAGTACCCAGTTGCACAGGGCGGGGTCGAGACCCAGGGTCTCGAGCTTGATGACGAGCTTGGAGGGTACTATGGTGTTGAATGCCGAGCTGTAGCCGATGAACAGCATTCTACCCTGCCTTTCTAAGGTCTTCGAAAGCCAAGTTAACAAACAGATTACCGACCATTTCGAATTCCACCGAACCTTCTCCGCTATGCAACCTGGTTTCATAGCTGGTCATGGGTGCACCTCAGCCACGCTCAAGGTCCTAAACAATATCATACCCGCCATCGATAAGAGACATTACTGTGTAGCCGTATTCGTCGACCTGGCCAAGGCTTTCGACTCTGTCAATCACAACATCCTTATTGGCAGACTCAACAGCCTTGGTTTCTCAAATAATTGCCTCGTCTGGTTCACCAACTACACTGATAGAGTTCAGTGTGTCAAATCGGAGGGCCTGTTGTCAGGACCTCTGGCAGTCTCTATGGGGGTGCCACAGAGTTCAATTCTCAGGCAGACTCTTCTCTGTATACATCAATGACGTCGCTCTTGCTGCTGGTGATTCCTTGAACCGCCTCTACGCAGACGGTACCATTCTGTATACCTCTGGCCCTTCTTTGGACACTGTGTTAACTAACCTCCAGATGAGCTTCGATGCCATACAGCTCCCCTTCCGTGGCCTCCAACTGCCCTTAAATGCAAGTAAAACTAAATGCATGCTCTTCAACCGATCGCTGCACATACCTGCACGCCCGTCCAGCATCACTACTCTGGACGGTTCCTACTTAGAATATGTGGACAACTACAAATACCTAGGTGTCTGGTTAGACTGTAAACTCTCCTTCCAGACTCACATTAAACATCTCCAATCCAAAATTAAATCTAGAATCGGCTTCCTATTTCGCAACAAAGCACCCTTCACTCATGCTGCCAAACATACCCTCATAAAACTGACCATCCTACCGATCCTCGACTTAGGCGATCTCATTTACAAAATAGCCTCCAACACTCTACTCAACAAATTGGTTGCAGTCTATCACAGTGCCATTTGTTTTGTCACCAAAACCCCATATACCACCCACCACTGCGACATGTACGCTCTCGTTGGCTTACACTCGCTTCATACTCGTTGCCAAACCCACTGGCTCCAGGTCATCTACAAGTCTCTGCTAGGTAAAGCCCGGCCTTATCTCAGCTCACTGGTCACCATAGAGGCACCCACCCGTAGGACATGCTCCAGCAGGTATATCTCACTGGTCATCCCCAAAGCAAATTCTTCCTTTGGCCGCCTCTCGAACTGCAAAAATCACTAAAGCTGGAGACTCTTACCTCCCTCACTAGCTTTAAGCACCAGCTGTCAGAGCAGCTCACAGATCACTGCATCTGTACATAGCTCATCCGTAAATAGCGCATCCAATATACCTCATCCCCATACTGAATTTATGTATTTATTTATCTTGCTCATCTGTAAATAGCCCATCCAATATACCTCATCCCCATACTGTATTTATTTATCTTGCTCCTTTGCACACCAGTATCTCTACTGGCACATCCATCTTCTGCACATTCTACCATTCCAGTGTTTAATTGCTATATTGTAATTACTTTGCCACCATGGCCTATTTATTGCCTTGCCTCTATTGTCCTACCTCGTTTGCACATGTATATAGACTTTTCTAATGTATTATTGATTGTATGTTTGTTTATTCCATGTGTAACTCTGTGTTGTTGTATGTGTCGAACTGCTTTGCTTTACCTTGGCCAGGTCGCAGTTGCAAATGAGAAATTGTTCTCAACTAGCCAACCTGGTTAAATAAAGGTGAAATAAAATAAAAACAAATGTGATATAGCGAAGCGCCGGAGTGAGCTGGGTGCGCAATTACGCAGATACTTTCCTGCAATGGATGACACAAACAACTGGATTCGTTATCTCTTTCATGCCCTGCCTCCAGTCCACTTACCGATATCGGAACAAAAGAGCCTCATCGAAATTGCAACATGCGGTTCTGTGGAAATTGAATTTAATCAGAAGCCACTGCCAGATTTCTGGATTGGGCTGCGCTCAGTTTCTTGCCTTGGCAAATCGCGCTGTTAAGACACTGATGCTCTTTGCAACCACGCACCTATGTGAGAGTGGCTTCTCAGCCCTCACTAGCATGACAACTAAATACAGGCACAGACTGTATTTAGGGCTATTTTACCAAGAAGGAGAATGATGGAGTGCTGCATCAGATGACCTGACCTCCACAATCCCCGACCTCAACCAAATTGAGATGGTTTGAGATGAGTCGGACCGCGGAGTGAAGGAAAAGAAGCCAACAAGTGCTCAGCATATGTGGGAACTCTTTCAAGACTGTTGGAAAAGCATTCCAGGTGAAGCTGATTGAGAAAAGGCCAAGAGTGTGCAAAGCTGTCATCAGGTGGCGCTATTTGAAGAATCTCAAATATAAAATACATGTTGATTTTTTAAATTTTATTTTACCTTTATTTAACTAGGCAAGTCAGTTAAGAACAAATTCTTATTTTCAATGATGGCCTAGGAAGAGTGGGTTAACTGCCTGTTCAGGGGCAGAACGACTGATTTGTACTTTGTCAGCTCGGGGGTTTGAACTTGCAACCTTCCGGTTACTAGGCCAACGCTCTAACCACTAGGCTACCCAGCTGCCCTTCCGTTTAACACTTTATTGGTTACTACATGATTCTATATGTGTTATTTCATAGTTCTGATGTCTTCACTCTTACTCTACAATGTAGAAAATAGTGCAACCCTTCAATGAGTAGGTGTTCTAAAACGTTTGACCGGTAGTGTATGTAGCTCTGTTGTGTCCAGTGCCTTGTGTCATCACCATTAAGACAAATAAGTCAAACAACACAGTTAATCAAGTTAGCAGCTAATTATCAATTACAAAAGACAAAAAGAGCTAATGGAAAGCTAAGAGAGCTGATTAATAACAGTATAATACACTTAGGTCTAGTTTCCAGGACACAGATAAACAGGATACTTCAGGTTTTAGCAATGAGGGCCTTTATCTTCTTCCTCAGAGTCAGATGAACTCATGGATACCAGTTCTCTCTCTGTGCAGTTTAAAGGAAGTTGCGAACTAGTGCAATTGCTAACTAGCATAGGCATAATGACTATATAGGGTCTGCTGGTATTCCATAGATTTCCAGTCATTGCGTTACATAGATAAAGGGCCTCATTGCCAAAATCCCAAAGTATCCCTTTAAGCCTGGTCCTGGACAAAAAGGCATGCAACTTTTTTTAAATAGGGATTTTGCTTTTTAGTCCAGGATTGGGCTTAATCTGTGTCATTTGACCATTCTACACCCAAATCTGGTATTTTGCCAAGGGCTTATAGTTCCCAGCCCTCCATCTGTCTGCATGCCTGTCTATCTGCCTATCCCCTCTACTTCTCTTATTATTAAGACAAGAACATACTCAACAGTTGAACATAAACAAAAGCAAACCATGCCCAATGTGCATTTTGTGTTGAGCGTGTTCCTGCCGTCAGCCTCTCCAGCTTCCGGTAGCTCTGTGGATGGTGTTGCTAGGCTTCCCTGCATCAGGGGCTGTGAGTCTAATGACTAACATCCATCAGACCTGTCTGTGCACTGCTACTTGACCTTGTTGGCTGAGAGTCTGGAAGTGGGTACAGCCCGTTGACCTGCTAAGCCCTCAGGTAATAACTGTAACCTACTGAGAAATCACTACATTACAGCTCCCCATTGCTATAATACAGGTCATAACTATAGACCAAGAGGCAGGAGATAGGGTAAGGACCAGTGTAAGGGGCAAGGGACAGGTTAAGGAGCAAGGGACAGGGTAAGGACCAGTGTAAGAGGCAGGGTAAGGGACATGGTAAGGAGCAAGAGACAGGGTAAGGAGCAAGGGACAGGGTAAGGAGCAAGGGACAGGGTAAGGAGCAAGGGACAGGGTAAGGAGAAAGGGACAGGGTAAGGAGAAAGGGACAGGGTAACACGCAGGGGACAGGGTAACACGCAGGGGACAAGGTGAGGGGCAGGGTAAGGGACAGGTTAAGGAGCAAGGGGCAGGGTAAGGAGCAAGGGGCAGGGTAAGGGGCAAGGGACAGGGTAAGGGACAGGTTAAGGAGCAAGGGGCAGGGTAAGGAGCAAGGGACAGGGTAAGGGGCAAGGGACAGGGTAAGGGACAGGTTAAGGAGCAAGGGGCAGGGTAAGGAGCAAGGGGCAGGGTGAGGGGCAAGGGACAGGGTAAGGGACAGGTTAAGGAGCAAGGGGCAGGAGCAAGGGACAGGGTAAGGGGCAAGGGACAGGGTAACACACAGGGGACAAGGTGATGGGCAGGGTAAGGAGCAAGGGACAGGGTAAGGAGCAAGGGAAAAGGGGCAAGAGACAGGGTAAGGAACAAGGTAAGGTGCAGGGTAAGGGACAATGTAAGGGGCAGGGTAAGGAACAAGGTAAGGGGCAGGGTAAGGGACAAGGTAAGGGGCAGGGTAAGGAACAAGGTAAGGGGCAGGGTAAGGGACAAGATAAGGGGCAGGGTAAGGGACAAGGGACAGGGTAAGGAACATGGTAAGGAACAAGGTAAGGGGCAGGATTAGGGACAAGGGACAGGGTAAGGGACAAGGAACAGGGTAAGGGACAAGGAACAGGGTAAGGGACAGGGTAAGGGACAGGGTAAGGGGCAGGGTAAGGAGCAAGGGGCAGGGTAAGGGACAGGTTAAGGAGCAAGGGGCAGGGTAAGGAGCAAGGGACAGGGTAAGGGGAAGGGACAGGGTAACACACAGGGGACAAGGTGAGGGGCAGGGTAAGGAGCAAGGGACAGGGTAAGGAGCAAGGGACAGGGTAAGGGGCAAGGGAAAAGGGGCAAGAGACAGGGTAAGGAACAAGGTAAGATGCAGGGTAAGGGACAAGGTAAGGGGCAGGGTAAGGAACAAGGTAAGGGGCAGGGTAAGGAACAAGGTAAGGGGCAGGGTAAGGGACAAGGTAAGGGGCAGGGTGAGGGACAAGGGACAGGGTAAGGGACAAGGGACAGGGTAAGGGACAAGGTAAGGGGCAGGGTAAGGGACAAGGTAAGGGGCAGGGTAAGGGACAGGGTAAGGGACAGGGTAAGGGACAGGGTAAGGGACAGGGTAAGGGACAAGGGACAGGGTAAGGGGCAAGGGACAGGGCAAGGGACAGGGTAAGGGGCAAGGGACAGGGTAAGGGGTAAGGGACAGGGTAAGGGACAGGGTAAGGGGTAAGGGACAGGGTAAGGGGTAAGGGACAGGGTAAGGGACAGGGTAACACACAGGGGACAAGGTGAGGGGCAGGGTAAGGAGCAAGGGACAGGGTAAGGAGCAAGGGACAGGGTAAGGGGCAAGGGAAAAGGGGCAAGAGACAGGGTAAGGAACAAGGTAAGGTGCAGGGTAAGGGACAAGGTAAGGGGCAGGGTAAGGAACAAGGTAAGGGGCAGGGTAAGGAACAAGGTAAGGGGCAGGGTAAGGGACAAGGTAAGGGGCAGGGTGAGGGACAAGGGACAGGGTAAGGGACAAGGGACAGGGTAAGGGACAAGGTAAGGGGCAGGGTAAGGGACAAGGTAAGGGGCAGGGTAAGGGGCAGGGTAAGGGACAGGGTAAGGGACAGGGTAAGGGACAAGGGACAGGGTAAGGGGCAAGGGACAGGGCAAGGGACAGGGCAAGGGACAGGGCAAGGGACAGGGTAAGGGACAGGGTAAGGGGTAAGGGACAGGGTAAGGGGTAAGGGACAGGGAACAAGGTAAGGGGCAGGGTAAGGGACAGGGTAAGGGGTAAGGGACAGGGTAAGGAACAAGGTAAGGGGCAGGGTAAGGAACATGGGACAGGGTAATGAACATGGTAAGGACCAGGTAAGGGGCAGGGTAAGGAACAAGGTAAGGGGCAGGGTAAGGAACATGGGACAGAGTAAGGAACAAGGTAAGGGGCAGGGTAAGGAACAAGGGACAGGGTAAGGAGCAAGGGACAGGGTAAGGAGCAAGGGGCAGGGTAAGGGACATGGTAAGGAACAAGGTAAGGGGCAAGGGACAGGGTAAGGGGCAAGGGACAGGGTAAGGGACAGGTTAAGGAACATGGAAAGGAACAAAGAACACGATAAGGGACAGGGCAAGGGACAGGGTAAGGGGCAAGGGACAGGGTAAGGAGCAAGGGACAGGGTAACCCCTCAGAGCCTGGTTCCTCTCTACCCAGCACAGCCAGAAGAGGACTCAGAGTCTGGTTCCTCTCTAGGTTTCTTCCTAGGTTCCAGCCTTTCTATGGAGTTTTTCCTAGCCACCGTGATTCTACATCTGCATTGCTTGCTCTTTGGGGTTTTAGACAGGGTATCTGTATAAGCACTTTGTGGCAACTGCTGATGTAAAAAAAGCTTTATGAAATACATCTGATTGATTGAGCAAACAACCATGTTCTATTGAGACCAATAGAGGGCAACATTTGCAGGCAGGGGTAACAGAGATACCCAGCGGGGCCCGTCCTGCTAAAGTAATGCTAGGGGAAACACTGACAGAGAGTAACTATGGTGATGCTCGTACCGGGATCATCCAGTTGGCCAGGTCTCCCGTCTTAGACACCTGCATGGCTCCCAGCATCGTCAGGTTGATGTGACCACTGCAGAGAGATGACAAACAATCACCTTATCAATCAATCTACTGTACACTGAGAGTACAAAACATTAATAACTGCTCTCTCCATGACAGACTGACCAGGTGAAAGATATGATCCCTTATTGATGTCACTTGTTAAATCCAATTCAAATCAATCGGTGTAGATGAAGGGGAGGAAACAGGTTAAAGGATTTTTAGGCCTTGAGACATGGATTGTGTATGTGTGCCATTCAGAGGATGAATGGGCAAGACAAAAGATTTCAGTGCCTTTGAACGGGGTATGGTAGTAGGTGCCAGGCGCACCGGTTTGAGTGTGACAAGAACAGCAACAATGCACACAGTTTCCTGTGTGTATCAAGAATGGTCCAGACAACTTGACAACTGTTAGAACCACTGGAGTCAACATGGGCCAGCATCCATGTGGAACGTTTTGGATACCTTATAGAGTCCATGCCCTGGCGAATTGAGGCTGTTCTGAGGGCAAGAGGGGGTGCAACTCAATATTAGGAAAGTGTTCCTAATGTTTTGTACACTCAGTGTATACAGTGCATTAGGAAAGTGTTCCTAATGTTTTGTACACTCAGTGTATACAGTGCATTAGGAAAGTGTTCCTAATGTTTTGTACACTCAGTGTATACAGTGCATTAGGAAAGTGTTCCTAATGTTTTGTACACTCAGTGTCTCCAGTGCATGAGGAACACTCAGTGTATACAGTGCATTAGGAACACTCAGTGTATACAGTGCATTAGGAAAGTGTTCCTAATGTTTTGTACACTCAGTGTCTCCAGTGCATGAGGAACACTCAGTCTATACAGTGCATTAGGAAAGTGTTCCTAATGTTTTGTACACTCAGTGTATACAGTGCATTAGGAAAGTGTTCCTAATGTTTTGTACACTCAGTGTATACAGTGCATAAGGAAAGTGTTCAGACCGTTCCTTTTTTCCACGTTGTTTTTCCCTCATCAATCTACACAGCATAACCCACAATGACAAAGTGAAAAAAGTGCAAATGTATAAAAAAAATAAACAGAAATACCTTATATAGTATTCAGACCCTTTGCTATGAGACGCAAAATTTAGCTCCAGTGCATCCTGTTTTCATTGATAACATTTATTTAACTAGGCAAGTCAGTTAAGAACAAATTCTTATTTTACAATGACGGCCTACCCCGGCCAAACCCTACTCGAATCCAGATGACACTGGGCCGCCCTATGGGACTCCCAATCACGTCCAGTTGTGATACAGCCCGGGAACTAACCAGGGTCTGTAGTGACGCCACTAGCATTGAGATGCAGTGCCTTGTTTCTATAACTTGATTGGAGTCCACCCATTTCCTTCATCACTGTTCTTTTCGGTTATAACACCCCTACCCCCTAGAGTTCTGTTATAACACCCCTAGCCCCCAAGAGTTCGGTTATAACACCCCTAGCCCCCAAGAGTTCGGTTATAACACCCCTACCCCCCTAGAGTTCTGTTACAACACCCCTACCCCCCTAGAGTTCTGTTATAACAACCCTACCCTAGAGTTCTGTTATAACAACCCTACCCTAGAGTTATGTTATAACACCCTAGCCCCCTAGAGTTATGTTATAACACCCTAGCCCCCTAGAGTTCTGGTTTAATGCTCAAATAGGGTTGCAAAATTCTGTGAACTCACTTCAAACTGCATGGTGAGTGAGATCACAAATAGAATAGATAATAGACTGTGACAATGTCCTTACCCTCTGATCATGGCAAACGACTCATCACTGGAGAAGTAGGAAGCCCCTGGAAGCACAGTCACCGTTTCTTTACCTGCATACACACGGGAAATGTCCACATATCTCATAAACATAGTGTGTGTGTGTGTGTGTGTGTGTGTGTGTGTGTGTATGTATGTATGTATGTATGTATGTATGTATGTATGTATGTATATATATGTGTATATATATATGTGTATATATACATATATATATATACATACAGTGCCTTGCAAAAGTATTCGGCCCCCTTGAACTTTGCGACCTTTTGCCACATTTCAGGCTTCAAACATAAAGATATAAAACTGTATGTTTTTGTGAAGAATCAACAACAAGTGGGACACAATCATGAAGTGGAACGACATATATTGGATATTTCAAACTTTTTTAACAAATCAAAAACTGATGAAACCAAAATTGAACTTTTTTGGCAACAATGCAAAACGTTATGTTTGGCGTAAAAGCAACACAGCTGAACACACCATCCCCACTGTCAAACATGGTGGTGGCAGCATCATGGTTTGGGCCTGCTTTTCTTCAGCAGGCACAGGGAAGATGGTTAAAATTGATGGGAAGATGGATGGAGCCAAATACAGGACCATTCTGGAAGAAAACCTGATGGAGTCTGCAAAAGACCTGAGACTGGGACAGAGATTTGTCTTCCAACAAGACAATGATCCAAAACATAAAGCAAAATCTACAATGGAATGGTTAAAAAATAAACATATCCAGGTGTTAGAATGGCCAAGTCAAAGTCCAGACCTGAATCAAATCGAGAATCTGTGGAAAGAACTGAAAACTGCTGTTCACAAATGCTCTCCATCCAACCTCACTGAGCTCGAGCTGTTTTGCAAGGAGGAATGGGAAAAAAATTCAGTCTCTCGATGTGCAAAACTGATAGAGACATACCCCAAGCGACTTACAGCTGTAATCGTAGCAAAAGGTGGCGCTACAAAGTATTAACTTAAGAGGGCTGAATAATTTTGCACGCCCAATTTTTCAGTTTTTGATTTGTTAAAAAAGTTTGAAATATCCAATAAATGTCGTTCCACTTCATGATTGTGTCCCACTTGTTGTTGATTCTTCACAAAAAAATACAGTTTTATATCTTAATGTTTGAAGCCTGAAATTTGGCAAAAGGTCGCAAAGTTCAAGGGGGCCGAATACTTTCGCAAGGCACTGTATATAGATATCTTCCCTTACCGGCATTGATGAGGTCAGCATCCACTTCGTCTTCTGTGGGGTAGGGGCCCTACATGAAACACACACATTCATCACGCAAAGATGTCACACACGCATTCATCACAGTAGTTTTGGATTCTATTGGTCACTCAACCCCAGCATGATCTCACAACCTTTATTTTGACAGGGAGTCATGCTGAGACCAAGGTCTCTTTCACAGATCAGCCCTGTATAGACAACACACATCACTATACACATCAAACCTGACCAACAGACACAATCAAAGAAAAAATAAATGTCTCATCTAATAAGTTATCTCTTCAACAAAGGAACCGGCCCTGTTTCTCTATAGCCCAAGGGAGCTTTTGACACCACATCACTTAACCTGACACTCATAATTGGGGGGAACATTTTCACAAATGAGCATTAGCATATTTCTGCTTTCATTTCTCTGACAACAGAATTGATGAGAAAAAAAATGAATGGGAGAAAAAACGTCAGATGGTTGCAATCTCCACAATGTTTTGTTAGGAACCTGGCATGTTTCAAACGTGAGTCCCAACACCTGTTGTCAACCAGGTTACTATGGTGTTACTATGACATAGATTCAAATGAGGGTTTTACCAATCCCAGAATTCCGTTCTCACTCTGCAGGTGGACAGTGATGTCTGGTTGGATGAAGTTGCTGGCCAGCATGGGGATGCCGATTCCCAGGTTAGCTGACAGTGGTTCATGTTAAAGAACATACACTTTGAATACATTACAGACATACAGTACCCTGATCTCATTCTAATTCTGCACTACAAATGCCAAAGCCTGGGTAAGCTGATAGGTTTAGTTTCTCAAAGATATTCATAGCGGCAAGTTTTTTAAAAACTATTAAGCTGTCTTTTGTTCAGATATCACAAGATCAATGACGATTGGGTCGATGGAGTCCCACTTCATGTTCAAGAATACCATACATCCCATCCTCAAACTCCAGGGCTGCTCTGCGAATGATCCGCTCTCGTAAAATGTCGGAGTCCTTCTTTGGTTTGGGCTTCTCTGCTAGGTCCTTCTGCACTGTGCGCCTCTGGAGAGTGTAGAGAGAGACAGTCAATTCATTCTTCTCTGCTTAGTACCAATTGATTACACAGACTTCCCTATTGGACTCTGATGGGTCTGGAAGGGATGAACTATAGAGGACTTCCTGTAATATTTGGACAAAGTTGATGATGTCATCAGCACTCTCTGCCCCTCTAGTACCATTATGACTCAAACTAGTGACTGTGTTACTGTTTAAGTAGGGTTGCAGGAAGTCCAGTAACTTTACCAAAATGCCCATGTTTTACAGAAATCCTGGGTGGAGAATCCCAGAATTCCTGCTTATTATGTCCTAGTTCCGGGAATCTTCCAACCGGGATTTCTGGAAAACCTTGGAATTTTGGGAAAGTTAGCAGAACTTTGCAACTTTAAGTATGAATCCATTGTGGTGTTTGGAGGCCCACCTCTATCCTCTTCTCGTAGCAGTCTCCCTTGATGATCCTGTGGATGTAGATACTGGGGATGTGGATGTCCTCCTCAGAAAACGTCCCCACATCCACCACCTCCTCCACCTACACAGAAGGACAGTGGGATGAAGCAAGAACAGTGTTGGTCAGTCCAAACACTGATCCTGCAGGGTTACTCCTCAATCTCTGTACCCACCCACTTTGATCCGTTCACATTTAGAAAATACAACGTTCACCAAATTATTTTAAACCTCACTCCTCCCATCTGTCAACAGGGAGCAGGAACCACACTGTGTTCATTTCCCTATAGCTTTGACAACCACCAGGCCTGGTGAAAGCTGCCTCCATGCCTCAGCTGGGCTTAGGGTTCTTTAGAGAAGTCGAGACCCGGGGAGAGGGCCTGATCCTGGGATCAGAGGGGATGGAAGGTGGGGAGGAGGTTCTGTCCATCACAAGGAGAAAACTGGTATTGCATTACAAGCTCTGTTCCAATGTCCCCTGTGTTCGCAGAAAGACTTGGAATGGTCCAAGTGTGGCCTAAGGAAGGGGTGTTACAAGAATCATCTCAATCATCCTCATGACCATCATCAGTAATCCATTAGTGTCAACCATCAGTGAATGACACTATGTGGAGCAAAACACAGAGATAGACACACCATTACTTCCTGTGTCACTTAGCAAGAAATCTAAACCCCACATAAGAGATACTATTACAACTACCAAAGATAATAACCAAAGTTCATTAAAAAGCTTCAAAATTAAACTAATTACTAAGCAACATTTTCAGAAAGCTTCCTGCTAAATCAATTCCTCCCAGAGTGAGTTCTGCCTGAGATAAAATAGTCAAGTATGATCACATTAACAGTAAAATGAATGCTGCAGTTTCTGTTTATTTCTGTATTTCTGCTGTTTTGTTTCTTAGCTGGTAAATTAATCGCACAAAATCAAAGAACTACAAATCCTATATAGCCCATTCCACCTTGCTCTGCAACACTGTGCGCACGTGAAGAGCTGAGTGAAAGATTCCGTTTCAGAAGCGCTGCACACAGGAATAAAAGTTGGTCTAATTGACTTGAAACGAAAGTCTATTAAAGTGAGATTTTGTCTCTGGCTATTTACATTGTTTTGTTCACAAGCTAGGTTATTTTTCTATGTTTGAGTTAGGGAAGAGAAGACAATTCTATTAGTCAGACAATCTCACAGGCACAAGCATGACTCCTAAATATGTCTCATCTGTGATATTTAGGTTAAAAGACTCAGGTCACCAAAAAATTATATTAAACTATATACCACATTACTTCTTACATGTATTGTTTTAGAAGCATGCTCATCCGTTTTTTGGTGTAATTTTAGCTGATTTTGACTGTTAATGAAATCTGAGTGGCTGGTGGATGGCTGTTGGATCAAAAAGTGAATTATGCCCTGATTAGGACAGCACTCTTCTATTTACCAGAGGTATGTTGAACAAGGGAAATAGCTAGTTTGTGAACTTCAGAACCCGACTTGCAAGAATAGAAACAACTTTGGGGTGAGCCCATTGTTTGTCGTCTCTTCTTCCCATCCTCCTGCGATGTGTTTGTTAAGGTACCCTAGCTGCCTATGAAGAGCAGTGTGAGATAACACCAAAGCTTTTTGCTGAAGAAGACCCTCACTAAGCTTAAGAGAGAGATAGAGACTCAAAACCTACAACCTGATTTTGGACGGAATTACCTGGAAGGCTTAAATTAAAACTACCCAAGATTATTATTCCAACGCTATACAGTAAATGCTCTGGAAAACAACAGAAACCTGGAAACACCGTCCAACCAGGAACTGAGAGAGTACTGTTTAGTCTGAAGCTATATTTTATTTCCAAAAGCCAAGAAAAATACATTATATTACTTTTTGGGGCGGCAGATAGCCTAGTGGTTAGAGCGTTGGACTAGTAACCGAAAGGTTGCAAGATCGAATCCCCGAGCTGACAAGGTCAAAATCTCTCGTTCTGCCCCTGAACAAGGCAGTTAACTTTTTTTAAGAACAAGAATGTTCTGACTTGACTAGCAAAATAAAAGGGTAAATATAATATAAGGATTGAATGCTAAATTAAGTCTGCCAAGCTTGATACAACTTCAATTAGCACTGACGTGTCAAGTGAGAGGTGTCAAAGCCCTTTAGCCCAACAATGGCAGGAGTGTACTCCAACCAAATGGAGAGGCCTTAGAAGCTACCTCCCGCTGTTCAGCGGTAATTAAAATACAGTACCCTGTGTATGTAAAGAATGATAAGGCAAGAAAATATCACAAAATGAAGCTCCTTATGGAAAATCAAGAGACACTTTTTGCTGACTATTATAAAAATGGGAACGTCATCAACCTCATCTTCGACAGTGTTGGTGGAAAAACATAACATTATCAAATCTATAAACACAAACAGCACGTGTGAGGTTAAAATTGGCACACAAAAAAACACACAATTTTCTTCCCACAGGGCTGTGGGGTGAGACAGGGATGCAGCTTAAGCCCCACCCTCTTTAACATATATATCAACGAATTGGTGATGGTAAAGCACCCTACTAGAATCTGAAGTCAAATGTCTACTGTTTGCTGATGATCTGTTTTTTTGTCATTTAGGATCACTACTTTATTTGAAGAATGTGAAATGTAAGAATAATAGTAGAGCAAATTATTTATTTAAGCTTTTATTTTCTTTCATCACATTCCCAGTGGGTCAGAAGTTTGCATACACTCAATTAGTATTTGGTAGCATAGCCTACAAATGGTTTAACTTGGGTCAAACGTTTCAGGTAGCCCTCCACAAGCTTCCCACAACAAGTTGGGTGAATTTTGGCCAATTCCTCCTGACAGATGTAACTTAGTCAGGTTTGTAGGCCTCCTTGTTCGCACACACTTTTTCAGTTCTGCCCACAAATGTTCTATAGGATTGAGGTCAGGGCTTTGTGATGGCCACTCCAATACCTTGACTTTGTTGTCCGTAAGCCATTTTGCCACAACTTTGGAGTATGCTTGGGGTCATTATCCATTTGGAAGAACCATTTGCGACCAAGCTTTAACTTCCTCAAGACTGATGTCTTGAGATGTTTCCTCAATATATCCACGCAATTTTCCTTCCTCATGAAGCCATCTTTTAAGTGAAGTGCATCAGCCCCTCCTGCAGCAAAGCACCCCCACAACATGATGCTGCCACTCCCGTGGTGCTGTTGTTCTGGGATTGATTTGCACTTTTCACACCAACGTACGTTCATCTCTAGGAGACAGAACGGGTCTCCTTCCTGTGCGGTATGATAGCTGTGTGGTCCCATGAAATTGTGATTCAGTGAATGATACGTGAAATTATCTGTCAGTAAACAATAGTTTGAAAAATTACTTGTGTCGTGCACAAAGTGGATGTCCTAAACGACTTGCCAAAACTATAGTTTGTTAACAATACATTTGTGGAGTGGTTAAAAAAACGAGTTTTAATGACTCCAACCTAAGTGTATGTAAACATCCGACTTCAACTGTATATCTTCTGCACAGATTCTGCCAGACCTGGATAATGATGTTCCAAAAAAGGTCCAGTCACCAGGACCACAAATAAAAATTACATCTAGACACCGTTGCCCTAGAGCACACAAAAAACTATGCATACCTTGGCCTAAACATTAGCGCCACAGGTAACTTCCACAAAGCTGTGAACAATCTGAGAGACAAGGCAAGAAGGGCATTCTATGCCATCAAAAGGAACATAAAATTTGACATACCAATTAGGATCTGGCTAAAAATACATGAATCAGTTACAGAACCCATTGCCCTTCATGATTGGGAGGTCTGGGGTCTGCTCACCAACCAAAAATTCACAAAATGGGACAAACATCAAACTGAGACTCTGCATGCAGAATTCTGCAAAAAATATCCTCCGTGTACAATGTAGAACACCAAATAATGCATGCAGAGCGGAATTAGGCCGATACCCGCTGATTATCAAAATTCAGAAAACAGTCGTTAATTAGAGCTCTAGGGGCGCTATTTCATTTTTGGATAAAAAACGTTCCCGTTTTAAGCGCGATATTTTGTCACGAAAAGATGCTCGACTATGCATATTCTTGACAGTTTTGGAAAGAAAACACTCTGAAGTTTCAGAATCTGCAAAGATTTTGTCTGTAAGTGCCCCAGAACTCATTCTACAGGCGAAACCAAGATGATGCATCACCCAGGAATTAGCAGAATTTCTGAAGCTCTGTTTTCCATTCTCTCCTTATATGGCTGTGATTGCGCAAGGAATGAGCCTACACTTTCTGTCGTTCGCCCAAGGTCTTAGCAGCATTGTGACGTATTTGTAGGCATATCATTGGAAGATTGGCCATAAGAGACTACATTTTCCAGAGGTCCGCCCGGTGTCCTTTGTCTAAATTTGTGCGTAATCTTCAGGTGCGGTCATTTTCTCCTGGGATTCAGGAGAGAAAGCATGTGTCCAAGAACGATGTATCAATGAAGAGATATGTGAAAAACACCTTGAGGATTGATTCTAAACAACGTTTGCCATGTTTTCAGTCGATATTATGGAGTTAATTTGGAAAAAAGTTTGCGTTTTGAGGACTGAATTTATGGATTTTTTTTGGTAGCCAAATGTGATGTATAAAACGGAGCTATTTCTAATACACAAGGAATCTTTTTGGAAAAACTGAGCATCTGCTATCTAACTGAGAGTATCCTCATTGAAAACATCAGAAGTTCTTCAAAGGTAAATGATTTTATTTGAAGGCTTTTATGTTTTTGTTAATGTTGCGTGCTGGATGCTAACGCTAATGCTAACGCTAAATGCTAACGCGAAATGCTAACTCTAGCTAGCTACTTTTACACAAATGATTGTTTTCCTATGGTTGAGAAGCATATTTTGAAAATCTGAGATGACAGTGTTGTTTACAAAAGGCTAAGCTTGAGAGATGGCATATTTATTTCATTTCATTTGCGATTTTCATAAATAGTTAACGTTGTGTTATGCTAATGAGCTTGCTGATAGATTTACACAATCCTGGATACAGGGGTTTTTTCATAGCTAAACGTGACGCAGAAAACGGAGCGATTTGTCCTAAACAAATAATCTTTCAGGAAAAACTGAACATTTGCTATCTGAGAGTCTCCTCATTGAAAACATCTGAAGTTCTTCAAAGGTAAATGATTTTTTTGAATGCTTTTCTGTTTTTTTGTGTAAATGTTGCCAGCTGAATGCTAATGCTAAATGTTACGTTAGCCATCAATACTGTTACACAAATGCTTGTTTTGCAATGGTTGAGAAGCATATTTTGAAAATCTGAGATGACAGTGTTGTTAACAAAAGGCTAAGCTTGAGAGCTAGCATATTTATTTCATTTCATTTGCGATTTTCATGAATAGTTAACGTTGCGTTATGGTAATGAGCTTGAGTCTGTATTCACGAACCCGGATCCGGGATGGGGAGATCAGAAAGGTTAAATTCTAAAACCATCTAAAAGGAAGCGATTCCCAAACCTTCCATAAAGTCATCAACCTGGAGAAGAGTCCCCTAAGCAAGCTGGTCCAGGACAGCACAATTAGACACAGCACAATTAGACACAACCAAATAATGAAAACAAAAAGATAATTACTTGACACATTGGAAAGAATTAACAAAAAAACAGAGCAGACTAGAATGCTATTTGGCCCTAAACAGAGAGTACACAGTGGCAGAATGCCTGACCACTGTGACTGACCCAAACTTAAGAAAAGCTTTGACTATCTACAGACTCAGTGAGCATAGCCTTGCTATTGAGAAAGGCCGCTGTAGACAGACCTGGCTCAAGAGATGACAGGCTATGTGCACACTGCCCACAAAATATGGTGGAAACTGAGCTGCACTTCCTAACTTCCTGCCCAATGTATGACCATATTAGAGACACATTTCCCCCATATTACACAGATCCACAAAGAATTTGAAAACAAACCCGATTTTGATAAACTCCCATATCTACTGGGTGAAATACCACAGTGTGCCATCACAGCAACAAGAATTGTGACCTGTTTGCCACAAGAAAAGGGTAACCAGTGAAGAACAAAACACCAATGTAAATGCAAACCATATTTATGCTTATTTATTTTCCCTGTTGTACTTTAACCATTTGTACATCGTTACAACACAGTCTATATACATATGACATTTGTAATGTCATTATTATTTTGGAACTTCTGTGAGTGTAATGTTTACTGTTAATTTGTATTGTGTATTTCACTTTTGTATATTATCTACTTCACTTGCTTTGGTAATGTTAACATACATTTCCCATGCCAATAAATCCCCTTGAATTGAATGGAATTGAGAGAGAGAGAGAGACATCAAGAGAATGCTAGAGAGAGGAAGAGGCACTCAGGGACTCTTCCAGGAGCAATAAGCTTTTATAATACGATACTGAAATCTTTCCTCCTCAGACTCAGAAGGGAGACACGTGAGAGAGAGGGAGCAGAAAGGGAGATAGAGAGAGAGAGGGCAAATCGACTTGCCGCGTCTTAAATCCAAAGCTCAGGACGAGGGGAACGATAAGAGATCTTCAAATCAATACAGGAAGGGTTACTACGTGTGACAACATAATTCCTGACCCTCTACATTGTCCACTCCAGTGTAAGAGTGTACAGTGAGTGTACAAAACATTACCGCCACCTTCCTAATATTGAGTTCAGCCGCCACCTTTTGCCCTCAGAACAGCCTCAAAGCAAAGCGTTCCACAGGGATGCTGGCCCATGTTGCCTCCAATGTTTCCCAGTTGTGTGAAGTTGGCTGGATGTTCTTCGGGTGGTGGACCATTCTTGATACACATAGGAAACTGTTGTCGTGTCTTTGGCTATGCCGGATTAAGTGATATGACATGCTATTCTATAAAATCCTTTCTCTGTAATTAATATTACCTGATTGAGCTAATCATGTAAATGTAATTAACTAGAAAGTCGGTGCACCACAAAATAATATTTATAGAGCTGTTATCTTCCGAATAAACTCTTAAAGACCTAGTAATATTTTACAACAATAGCACTCAATATTAATCGTCACCTTAATTCAGTCTCATCTGAAAGTTGTACATTCTTGGTTATGTTCACGAACCCTGGCTAACAAGTTGAATCAGCAATACAAAATTGGGTTTAATTCTTTATTTACTAAATACCTAACTAATCACACAGAATTTCATATACACAGAATTAATCATACATTGGAAAAGGAAAATGCTATAAATATTTACACTGAGCTGCGCTTCAATAGGTTGGTGGTAGATGGAAGGCCGTGTTGCCCAACAGAGTCCTTTGAAGAGTGTCTCTAGTGGCGAACGGGAAACGTTGTAGTGTCGTCATTGGGTGGTAGACGGGATACTCTGTCTGTCCTTTCCTAGCCCATGTTTACAGCTGCTGTTGCTAACTCAACGGCTAGGATGTCTCACTTCTTTAGTGAATAAGAGTTCAAAGTTCATACCATTCACAACCAAAGCTCACGCTGAGGTTGGCTTAGTTCTGTAGTTGACATGTTAGTCCTTTTTAACGTATGGACCGTCGTCCTCACAACAGGAGGTTACATTTTCCTCAAGGGCTTATATAGTGGAGGGAGAAAGGTGTGTTTCATAGTTTTATAACCCATGTGTCTCCACAAGGGCGGGCCACTGATTGAGCAGAGCCCTAACCTTATGAAAACCCAAATCTCTCATTTGGAAGCTAAAATTACATGTAATCTTTTCACCAATAATTGTATATTCAACCATTTAAATTGTACAACAATTCCATGTGAATCTGATAACGATAATGTGTAGACTTTCCACTGTACCGTTTATGTCATCCTATCATTAATGAGAATGTCTCAGATGACAACCGAACTGACATCATATTCATTAAGTACCAACGCATATGTTCAACTGGTTGGATTACCAAAATATGGTTCATTTCCCCCCACCTTCTGATGTTCCCAGAATCTTTGTGTTAACCAAGGGATTTTCAATAGTCACATCAGTAGGGTAGAGAGAGGAAAAAAGGGGGGAGAGGTATTTATGACTGTCATAAACCTACCCCCAGGCCAGCGTCATGACACTGTTGAGTGTGAAAAACACAGCAGCGTTGCAGTTCTTTACACAAACTGGTGCACCTGGGCCTGGCACCTACTACCATACCCTGTTCAAAGGCACTTACATTGTGTCTTGCCCATTCACCCTCATACTACAGTGGCAAGAAAAAGTATGTGGAATTACCTGGTAATTACCCTTTGGAATTACCTGGATTTCTGCATAAAATTGGTCATACAATTTTATCTGATCTTCATCTAGGTCACAACAATACACAGTCTGCTTAAACTAATAACACACAAACAATTATAGGTTTTCATGTCTCTATTCAAAATACTGCGTAAACATTCACAGTGTTGGTTGGAAAAAGTATGTGAACCCTTGGATTTAATAACTGGTTGACACTGGTTGTCGGGGCTGTGTTTCTGGACCTAAGGAAGGCTTTTGATACTGTTAATCATGAGATTCTCATCACAAAATTGTCCAAGTTCAACTTTTCCCCCGATGCTTTGAGATGGATGAAATCATACCTTGAAGGCAGAGCTCAGTGTGTCAGAGTGAGCAATGAGCTGTCGCCCACTCTTAGCTATGATGTGGGCATGCCCCAAGGGTCAATACTGGGGCCCCTCCTGTTCAGCCTGTACATTAATGATCTGCCTTCTGTCTGTACTGGGTCTGAAGTTCAAATGTATGCAGATGATACAGTGATATATGTGCATGCAAAGAGCAAACAACAAGCTGCACAAGAACTCACTACTGTAATGGTCCAGGTTACAAAGTGGCTCGGTGACTCATGTTTGCATCTCAATGTGAAAAAATCTGTTTGCATGTTCTTCACAAAGAGGGAAACAGATGCTACTGAGCCAGATGTCTATGTGTCAGGGGAGAAGCTCCAGGTGGTATCTGATTTTAAGTACCTTGGCATCATACTTGATTCCAACCTCTTTTTAAAAGCATGTGAAAAAGGTCATTCAGATAACCAAATTCAACCTAGCTAATTTCCGATTTATACGAAATTGTTTGACTACAGAGGTAGCAAAACTGTACTTCAAATCTATGATACTCTCCCACTTAACATACTGCTTGACTAGTAGGGCCCAAGCTTGCTGTACAACATTAAAACCTATTCAGTCTGTCTACAAACAGGCTCTCAAAGTGCTTGATAGGAAGCCCAATAGCCATCATCACTGTTACATCCTCAGAAAGCATGAGCTCCTGAGTTGGGAAAATCTTGTGCAATACACTGACGCATGTCTTGTATTCAAGATCCTAAATGGCCTGGCTCATCCTCCACTCAGTATTTTTGTTAAACAGAAAACCCAAACATATGGCAGCAGATCCACAAGGGTCTGCCATGAGAGGTGACTGTAATAGTTCCCTTAAGGATAAGCATCTTTAGTAAATCCGCTTTCTCTGTGAGAGCTTCCCATGTCTGGAATACACTGCCATCAGACACACATAACTGCACCACATATCACACTTTCACAAAATGTATGAATATATGGGTAAAGGTCAATCAGATTTGTGAACATAATCCTTAGCTGTGTATTGCCGCTTTCCATGTCTGTTGTCTGTAGCTTGTGAGGTGTGAAAACTGTTGCTTTTATGAATTTTGTCTTGCTGCTTTTTGTTCTATGTTGCTCTGTCAGTATGCTATGTCTTGCTTGTCCTATGTTGCGCTGTCAGTATGCTATGTCTTGCTTGTTCTATGTTGCGCTGTCAGTATGCTATGTCTTGCTTGTTCTATGTTGCTCTGCATGTGCTCACTGTTCAATGATTGTCTATATTTTAATTGTTTTTAATAACCTGCCCAGGGACTGTGGTTGAAAATTAGCCGGCTGGCTAAAACCGGCACTTTTACTGAAACGTTGATTAATGTGCACTGTCCCTGTAAAATAAAATAAAAACTCAAACTCAAATGGCAGAAATAAACTCAACCAAATGTTTTCTGTAGTTGCGGATCAGACCTGCACAATAGTCAGGAGGAATTTTGGACCATTGATCTTTACAAAACTGTTTCAGTTCAGCAATATTCTTAGGATGTCTGGTGTGAACCGCACTCGAGGTCATGGCACAGCATTTTAAAATCGGTTGAGGTCAGGACTCTGACTGGGCCACTCCAGAAGGCGTATTTTCTTATGTTGAAGCCATTCTGTTGTTGATTTACTTCTGTGTTTTGAGTTGTTGTCCTGTTGCATCACCCAACTTCTGTTGAGCTTCAATTGGCGGGCAGATAGCCTTACATTCTCCTGTAAAATGTCTTGATAAACTTGGGAATTCATTTTTCTGTCAATGATAGCAAGCTGTTCAGGCCCTGAAGCAGCCCCAAACCATGATGCTCCCTCCACCATACTTTACAATTGGGATGAGGTTTTGATGTTGGTATGCTGTGACATTTTTTTTCTCGACACATAGAGTTGTGTGTTCCTTCCAAACAACTCAACTTTAGTTTAATCTGTCCACAGAATATTTTGCCAGAAGCGCTATGGAACATCCAGGTGTTTTTTTGCAAACTTCAGACGTGCAGCAATTGGGTTCTTTGGACAACAGTGGCTTCTTCCGTGGTGTTCTCCTATGAACACTATTCTTGTTTAGTGTTTTACGTATCGTAGACTCGTCAACAGAGATGGTCACATGTTCCAGAGATTTCTGTAAGTCTTTAGCTGACACTCTGGGATTCTTATTAACCTCATTAACCCTGAACAAGGCAGATAACCCACTGTTCCTAGGTCATCATTGAAAATAAGAATTTGTTCTTAACTGTCTTGCCTAGTTAAATAAAAGGTTACAAAAAAAATTGAGCATTCACTGCTCTTGCAGTCATCTTTGCAGGACGGCCACTCCTAGGGAGAGTAGCAACGGTATTGAAATTTCTCCATTTATGGACAATTTGTCTTACCGTGGACTGATTAACATCAAGGCTTTTAGAGATGCATTTGTAACACTTTCCAGCTTTATGCAAGTCAACAATTCTAAATCTTAGGTCTTCTGAGATCTCTTTTGTTCAAGGCAAGGTTCACATCAGGCAATGCTTCTTGTGAATAGCAAACTCAATATAGACAAGAAAAATACAATAATTAGTGTGTTATTAGTTTAAGTACAGTGTTTGGATATTGTTGTGACTATTGACGTTACGCAGAAATCCAGGTCATTCTAAAGGGTTCACATACTTTTTCTTGCCACTGTATATCCATGTCTCAGGGCTTAAAAATCCTTCTTTAATCCGTCTCCACCCCTTGATTGACACTGATTGAAGTGTATTCAACAAGTGACATCAATAAGGGATCATAGCTTTCACCAGGATTCACCTGGTCAGTCTATATCATGGAAAGAGAAGGTGTCCTTAATGTTTTGTACAGTCAGTGTATATTTATTCCATCCACACTAGGGGGATAGGTAGGCATTTACAGACACATAGAGTCCCTCCTACCTCGGCTTCGTCTCCCTCAGCACTCTACAATGACAGACAGACGAGCCAATGGGTGAGAGCTGAATGGATCCCATCTTAGCGTTGCCATGGATACAGGAGCTTTGGTGGAGAGCCGGGGGCGGTTTAGGGCTGTAAAGTGAGGCGCTCTCTCTCCCTCTCTCTGGGTTAAATCTCTGAATGTACGCTGCAAAAGGGGAGCCAGGGGCTTTGGGTGGGGGGAGGGGGCGTGACAGTTTGATGCACACACACACACTTCAGTAGCTTTGTCTCTGGGTGCTCTAACGCTGAGTGTCATTAGCAGCAGCTAGGGGACTGACATCTCCAGCTCTCAAAGGTTAGCAGTAGCACTGAGACTAGTGATGGATCTAAGGATGACTAGGGCTGACTACACTACTACACTGCTGACACTAACACACATTGTTTCAGCGACTGAATATATCAGAATTGAATCAGCAAGAAACCGACAGAAGGTGTCATCTGGCCCTACTGATGAGGAAATGGGTCCTCTGAATCAGGGAATCAGTTCATTGGCTGAGTAACTTAGCACAATCCAGTCCCAATATTCTCTAAAGCTCTCTTATCTCTATCACTTCACCAGCACCGATTCCACCATAGTTGTACTAAATGTATTAAATAGACAATAGCTTAGCGCTATCAGGAAAGGAGGATTATTGGAGGATTAGTCAATGTGAAATACACTTCTTCAGATGGGTTGCAGCGGTGCCAGTGAGTGACTGACAAGCCGTGCTAGTGGTCCAGAGTCCTTATGGCTTGTTGTCTAATTGTCACTAGTGATCTGATTAACTGTGGATTTAGGGGTGGGACTCAACTTCTGTAAGACTGCTTTAATAGCCTACATCCTAGATACTCAATTCAATCAACAGTCCTGCATCTATGCTTTCTCAAAGGGTTATAAAATGATGATGACGATGATACTGTAAGGCGGATCCTCACCCCATCCACTGCCAATGAGAAGATGAGCAGTGAATTACGCCCAGTTCCTACCACCATCCTGTCTCTCTACCATGCCTCACAGCACACAGTCTTCAGCTCAGTGTTTTTTTTGCCTATGCTAAACCCGGCCAGGGCCAGGCGAGCGCAATAAACAAAACTAACCCAGGCAAGCACAATAAACAAACTAACCCAGGCCAGCACAATAATAAACTAACCCAGGCCAGCACAATAAACAACTAACACAGGCCAATAAACAAACAAACTAACCCAATTAACAAACTAACCCAGGCCTGGGTCAGCACAATAAACAAACTAACTAACCTGGGCCCGGGCCAGCACAATAAACAAACTAACCCGGGCCAGCACAATAAACAAACTAACCTGGACCCGGGCCAGCACAATAAACAAACTAACCTGGACCCAGGCCAGCAGAATAAACAAACTAACCTGGACCCAGGCCAGCACAATAAACAAACTAAACCTGGGCCCGGGCCAGCACAATAAACAAACTAACCTGGGCCCGGGACAGCACAATAAACAAACTAACCCGGGCCAGCACAATAAACAAACTAACCTGGACCCAGGCCAGCACAATAAACAAACTAACCTGGGCCCGGGCCAGCACAATAAACAAACTAACCTGGGCCCGGGCCAGCACAATAAACAAACTAACCCAGGCCCAGGCCAGCACAATAAACAAACTAACCCAGGCCCAGGCCAGCACAATGAACAAACTAACCCAGGCCCAGGCCAGCACAATGAACAAACTAACCCAGACCAGCACAATGAACAAACTAACCCAGACCAGCACAATGAACAAACTAACCCAGGCCCAGGCCAGCACAATGAACAAACTAACCCAGGCCCAGGCCAGCACAATGAACAAACTAACCCAGACCAGCACAATGAACAAACTAACCCAGACCAGCACAATGAACAAACTAACCCAGGCCAGCACAATAAACAAACTAACCCAGGCCAGCACAATAAACAAACTAACCCAGGCCAATAAATAAACAAACTAACCCAGGCCCAGGCCAACACAATGAACAAACTAACCCAGGCCCAGGCCAACACAATGAACAAACTAACCCAGGCCCAGGCCAACACAATGAACAAACTAACCCAGGCCCAGGCCAACACAATGAACAAACTAACCCAGGCCAGGCCCACACAATAAACAAACTAACCCAGGCCCAGGCCCACACAATAAACAAACTAACCCAGGCCCAGGCACACACAATAGACAAACTCAACATATTTAAATATTCTGTGTGTATGAAGGGCCCAGTGTGGCTTTGATCTGTGCATGCGTGTGAGGTGGCAGCAGCACAAACACACAGGCGTGGCACATAGCGCACATTCATACGTGCCAGTGTAACACACACACACACACTGCACAAACGCACATTGATATTCCCCTGTATGTAGTAGCATTTTCACATCAATGAGAGCGGAGAGAGGCTTGAAGTGTGCTGGCAGGGAGACACCGGGAATTAAAGGCCCCAGGGACACATGCACCTTATTCTTGTCAGTTTGTTCTTTTTTAGGGCTCTGAGCCCTGTCAGGGTTTATTAATCTCAAACGGATGGCCAGCCACCGTTATGAAACACTGTGTGTTCTTGTGCCCTGCCCTTGTCTGTGTTGTGGCAATCTATCCCCATATTCACCACCTTCAGACACAGACGTATTATTAGATCAAAACGTCATGGCACAGCTCGCTGATCTGATCAATGGAAATGCATAAACCAGAAGTACAGGAGACGCATGTTCATCCACCCCTTACCCACAAACTCACACAACACACAGTGGTGCAGTGGAGGGTAAACGCAAGTCAACGCACTTCACACACTTTTTAGAGGAAAAAGTATTGCAAGGAAAGGGAGCGTACCTTTTTTCACTGTGACTGACGATCAGAGTTTACACACCACTATATCAATGCACACACAGAATCACACATACACACACAGAATCACACATACACACACAGAATCACACATACACACACAGTCAACTCTGCTGTTCTATTTATAGACTATTTACTCAACTGCGTGACCAAGACACTATCCACATTATACATATCATTTATACTGTATATCCTATTGTGTACATACCAGTTTCATTACTATGCATACTACTTGTTTATTTGATTGATTTGTGTACTGCACTGTTGAGGGAGCTTGTAAGTAAGCATTTGACTGCAGCATTTATACCTGCTGTAACCTGTGTACATGACGAATAACCTTTGATTTGATTTGACACGCACATTAACCTGTTGATCTGGCCCTGTGAAAGATCCAGTGATGTGAATGAACGGTTGTGACCCAGCCCTGACCCACCTTCGACTGTGTGTGTTAACAGTGTTTGAGTGAAGATCAGACACATTGCTCTGATCAGCAGACATGAAGGGCATTCATTTCTCCTTGAGCTTTGGCTCAGCTTTCCCTAGTTTGTGTTTGTGTGTGTGTGTGTGTGTGTGTGTGTGTGTGTGTGTGTGTGTGTGTGTGTGTGTGTGTGTGTGTGTGTGTGTGTTGAGGCGTGTCGGCTAGGGGAAGTTGGGGACAGTCTGGCTGCAGGCGACGGAGCATGAGGACAGTGACACCACACTCTCATTATGCAACTTATTTATAGCCATCTCCCACTGTGTCTGTGTGTGTGTGTGTCTGTGTGTGTGTGTGTGAGAGAGAGAGAGAGGAAATGTCATGGTTGGCTGGCGTGTTGTGTTGTCTTAGTTGGTGCACTGGGAAGTGAAATAAGGAAGTAGGCACAAATAGGGGTGGGCTGCAGAAACCAACACAACACCAGCCCATAAGGCCTGACTCTGTGACAGTAATGAACTCAATTACCTCTGGTCTAATTTGAACAAACCGGTTTTTAATTCAAATCTGGACTTCTAACCCCTTTTAAACATTGTGTGTTTGAGCTACAGACTTCTTGGTTGTACCACTGAATTAGTCTGGGATTGGATTTATTCTGCATCTATTGGTACCAACCATTAGTCTGTGATTAACGGGGGGCTGAGCTAGAGCGGTGTTCGTGAGAACAAGGGTGGATCCCGAAGGGGTCTGGGACGGGGTCTTTTTACAACAACTTCTGTGGAGTCAGAATAGTTTGAGCTACAAACTATTAAAAGCTATTGACGAAAAGCTGAGACTCCACAACACTCACAAGCTACACAAGAGTTGTTAGAAGGTGAGAGGTTCTTCTACACAGAAGATCATAGGAAACACAAGGACATAGTGTCTATAATACTGTAATAACCTCACATAGTTGCTTTTCACAAACTCTAAACTTCAAACAGTTGTCACTGACTAGTTGGATATTAATTTCCCGCTGAGCAAACCATTTCTGTACTTACAGCTTCATATACATTCATTTTGATCAGGTTTTTGTTTTGGCAAACTTTTATTTATTTATTGACATTTGCCAATAAAAAACTCACTAATGCATCTGTTTATGTCAAATAGTTTTGTGTTCTACTTGTAGCCCTGGTTATCCGTAAAATAAAATAGTAAAACACCAGTGAGGATAAATATAAGGGCTGGACATATTTTTGGGGGATCCCCATTAGCTGACGCCAATGCTGACCTAGTCTTCCTGCAGTACGACACAACGAAAAAGACATTACAGACAAAAATACTTAACAATTTACATACATTTTAAAACATTCACATGGACATTATCGATTTTTACACACACACACACACACACACACACACACACACACACAAAAGCTTGGACACACTCATTCAAAAGTTTCTTTATTTTGACTATTTTTCACATTGTAGAATAATCGTGAAGACAACAAAACTATGAAATAACACATTTGGAATCATCTAGTAACCAATAAAAAGTGTTAAACAAATCAAAATAGATTTTATATTTGAGATTCTTCAAAGTAGCCAACCTTTGCCTTGATGACAGCTTTGCACACTCTTGGCTTTCTCTCAACCAGCTTCACTTGGAATGTTTTTCAAAAAGTCTTGAAGGAGTTCCCACATATGCTGAGCACTTGTTGGCTGCTTTTCCTTCACTCTGGGGTCCAACTCATCCCAAACCATCTCAATTGGGTTACGGTCAGGTGATTGTGGAGGCCAGGTCATCTGATGCAGCACTCCATCACTCTCCTTATTGGTCAAATAGGCCTTAACATAATCTGGAGGTGTGTTTTACTACGCGCAAACCAAACGGGATGGCGTATCACTGCAGAATGCTGTGGTAGCCATGCTGGTTAAGTGTGCCTTGAATTCGAAATAAATCACAAACAGTGTCACCAGCAAAGAACCCCCACACCATCACACCTCCTCCTCCTCCATGCTTCACAGTGGGAAGTCCGCATGCGGAGATCATGCGTTCACCTACTCTGTGTCTTTCTTGGCCCAAACAAGTCTCTTTTTCTTATTGGTGTACTTTAGTAGTGGTTTCTTTGCAGCAATTAGACCATGAAGGCCTGATTCACACAGTGTCCTCTGAATAGCTGATGTTGTGATGTGTCTGTTACTTGAACTCTGTGGTAGAAACTGAAGTGCAGTTAATTGTCCATTTCTGAGGCTGGTAACTCTAACAAACATATCCTCTGCAGAAGAGGTAACTCTGGGTCGGAAAGTAAGATGGCGCAGACAGACATGGCAGCTCTGCTTCTAGCTCCTAAGCAACTTTGCAGTATTTTGTTTTTGTGCGTTATTACATACATCCAGAAAAAACGTTTGGATATCAGAGTGGCGGTATCAGAGTGGCGGTATCAGAGTGGGTGTTCGCACCCCCACGATCAATTGAACTTATCCCAGAGGGTGCTCCAAAACGCTGTCGACGGAGAAAAGGTATTAGGTGAAGACTTCTAGTCCGACTCAGGACTACTATATACTCTGCTTCAGAGTATATTACTCGCTAATGTTCAGTCTCTGAACAATAAAGTAGACGAGCTCTGTTTATAAAGTAGACAGACTCTGTTTCACAGAAACATGGCTCTCTCGGGATATGCTGTCCCTGTCCATACATCCAGCTGGGTTCATCGTGCAGACAGGAATAAAGAACTCTCCGGGAAGAAATAATGTGGGAGTGTATGTTTCATGATTAACTACTCATGGTGTGACTGTGATAACATACAGAAACTCAAATCCTTTTGTTCACCCGACCTAGAATACCTCACAATCAAATGCAGACCGTATTACCTCACAAGAGAATTCTCGTGTATATTCCCCCTCAAGCCGATACCACGACGGCCCTCAAGGAACACTGACCTTTATGCAAACTGGAAACCACATATCCTGAGGCAGGATTTATTGTAGCTGGGGATTTCAATAAAGCAAATTTGAGGAAAACCCTACCGAAGTTCTATCAACACATTGACTGTAGTACTCGCTTAGGAAAAACAATCTATCACTGCAACTCGCCTTATTGAGACGCCTACAAGGTCTTCCTCCCATCAGCAAATCAAAACAAAACTCCATTCTGCTCCTCCCTTCCTATAGGCAGAAACTCAAACAGGAAGTACCCGTGCTAAGGTTTATTCAATGCTGGTCTGACCAATGGGAATCCATGCTTCAAGATCATTTTGATCACGCAGACTGGGATATGTTCCAGGTAGCCTCAGAGTATAACATTGATGTTTATGTGGACACAGTGACTGAGTTCATCAGGAAGTGTATCGGGAACACTGTTCACACGATGACTATTAAAACCTACCCAAACCAGAAACTGTGGATAGATGGCAGCATTTGCGCACACCTGAAAGCGAGAACCACCGCAATTAACCATGGCAGGGGTGACTAGGAATATGGTTGAATACAAACAGTGTAGTTATTCCCTCTGTAAGGCAATTAAACAAGCAAAATGTCAGTACAGAGACAAAGTGGAGTCGCAATTCAACAGCTCAGGCAAGACGTATGCGGCAGGGTGTACAGACAATCGGGGATTACAAAGAGAAAACGAGCCACATCGCAGACACCGACGCCTTGCACCCAGACAAGCTAAACAACTTCTTCGCCCATTTCGAGGTTAAGACAGTGCCACCGATGCGCCCACACCAAAAGACTGTGGGCTCTCGTTCTCCGTGGCCAACATGAGTAAGACATTTAAGCTGCCCAGACAGCAACCCTAGCTGCGTCCTCAGAGCATGCGCAGAGCAGCTAGCTGGAGTGTGTACGAACATATTCAATTTCTCCCTATCCCAGCCTGCTGTCCCCACTTGTTTCAAGATGTCCACCATTGTTCCTGTACCCAAGAAAGCAGAAGGTAACTGAACTAAATGACTATCGCATCGTAGAACTCACTTCTGTCACCATGAAGTGCTTTGAGAGGCTAGTTAAGCGTCATATCACCTCCACCTTACACCCTAGACCCACTTCAATTTGCTTACCGCCACAATAGATGCACAGACGATGCAATCGCCCTCGCACTGCACACTGCCCTGTCCCATCTGGACAAGCAGATTACCCATGTCAGAATACTGTTCATTGACTATAGCTCAGTCTTCAACACCATTGTACCCTCCAAGCTCATCATTAAGCTCAGGGCCCTAGGTCTGAACCACGGCCTAGATTTACCTCCGATTACTATGGAGAAGATGTACCAAGGGAAAGAGAGAGGTGTGAAGTCACCCCAAGGTGAGCTTTCTCTTCAGCTCTTGGCTAACTTTGCTGTCCCACTCCCCCTAAAAGGAGCAGGGTACAGGTTCTCAATATGAATGTTATCTTAGCTACCAGTGTGCTCTCAATGTAAATAATATAGAAGTTTGGTAGCAGTGAAATGAAAGCCTACTCTATATAAAAGGGGGGATATTGGAAAGTGATGAATATGTCCTGGGTTTTATGAAGTTGAACAGCTTTACAAGTCTCTGCTCTGTCATTCACACTACCCACAATGGTGTTAGAGTAAAGCTGTGAGTCTTACACAGACACACTCTATTCATCCATGCACAGAAGACTGTGAAGATGGCCATGAAAAATAATCCACAACATTCCCGAAGCAAGTCGGTGTGTCTCTTCTACACTTACAGTAGGAAAATCAATTAAATCTAACAATTAGCTGAATAGGCTTCAAGTCCGCACTCAAAGCTCAATAGAGAAACTACATCTAAGAGCTCCTCTTTGTTAGCGTCCAACATCTCCTCTCTCCCTTGTCAACCTGTGGAGCTTTTGGCAGAGTAATGGGAGTCCTTTCAATCCCCACGCCACAGTCTTCTATCATGAAGCCCACAGAGAGCGGTGTCTAGGACCAGATGGACAGACAATGTGAGGGAGATAACACCTTGGAGGATGGATGCTGTCAATATCCAAATACACCCCAAGCTGACATGAAAAAAGGCACACAGACGCATGCTCACACACACTCAAAGAAGAGGGGAGGGGTTGTGATAATGCGAAAAGACAGCTTTGATTGAACACCCTGTGCGGTACATCACATCCTAAAATGCATTAGACATGATTGTATCTGTGATAAGGGGATAACAGACCGAGAGATGGGTGCTACAGAACATTCCAAAATGGAGCCGAGCAGAGTGTCGTTGGCCAGCAAACAGGGCAGACTGCCAAAATGCTATTCTATATCATTGAGTTGTCTTTTTTTACCAGGAAAACCATTAGCCAGTTCTACTTCACGTTTGGAAGACTGAGGGTCAAGTCAAGATCAGTTGACTATAGCACAGTAGCCTGTATCTGATGTAGAGTTGAGAACAGGACTGATCTGGGAACTTTCATTGAAGTGTGACAGGATAAGTGAGGAGCACGGTGGTAGGCTACATCTTCAACAACATTGTCAGAAACCACTCAGCCATGCTGGGAAAATAACTCATTTTATTCTCTGCACATCACAACCACGACCAACCATCCAGTGTAGGAACTTGACCTCTATGTATAGTGTAGACTCTTGCCAGTGTCAAAATCCCAGAGTTGAACTAAGGATTTGGGAGGAATTGTCTGTAAGTAAACACTACAGCTTTGTACCCAAGGGCATTTCTATCTGAAAGGTCCCATGAGCACCAGCATGAAGTTCATAGGAACATATCAAATTTGGTGTCAAATGAAAGCTAACATGCTGACACATACATTTTATTCAATCATTGCACCCGCACCGCTTGTGCATCTTATAGAATAGAACTTGGTCCTATTTGTGACGCTTGATGCGCTACAAGTCCCACCTCTCCCATCTCCTCATTCATTTTTAGGAGCATATACCCACGTGGATGAACTGAGATCCACACTCGAGTCCAGTTGGTGGTGGTAATGCACCTTAAAGTTGGTTGCCAACCTCCATATGAAGTCCAAAAAAGAAGAAGCCTGAAGGAGGAGAGATTACTAGAAACTAACTCGGTTTACCCTTTTATCTGTGGATTAATTGTCGGAGTAGAGGACCTTGTGCATTTCAGGGTAAAATAACAACCCAATGTTTATATTCCAGGACAAATTAGCTGGCAACAGCAAGATGGCTAAATTGCCATAAATTATTAATGCTTTTCAACCTGTCCCCAAATTAATATAGTTAGTTGAGAGTTTGTTTTGATATTTCAACTTGAGGCTCCTGGTCGCATCTGGTTTGGGTGGACAAAATCAACAGAGGTCTGGTCAGCATGTAAGAGTCTATATTTTGGGTAAATTAAGCAATATATACATTTTTCAACCATTCTCCATTTAAAAAAAAAATTGCCATATTTAAAAGCTTTGATTTCTAGAAAACAGATGGAAAAAATGTGTCTTAGAAAACTTCTACCAGAAAGTCTTAAAAGGTATTACAAATACATAAAAACACAATCATGTTGACGTAAAGACCCCTGCTAACTAATATCAAAACGTACATTTATTTTGAGAAATTGAATACCTTCTGTAAGATATTTTCTATTTTCTTTCTCTCTCATGAGGAGGGAGGATAATGCAAGTCCAATTAGTTATACCAATTAGTTTTAATGATTTTACTGATATCAATTTTGGCCAAGACCAAAGAGCTGTCAAAGGACACCAGAATCAAAATTGTAGACCTGCACCAGGTAAAACTCACAATACTGTTACCGAATTGTTAACAGAATGATCCAAAAACTGTAATGGAATTACTGCAACTGAATTGAATACAATGGGAAATCATAATAGTCACAAACCACAGTTGGGTCACCTGATACTGTCCTCCCTGATTAGCTCATAACTGTTTTATTTCTCTTTCTGATGTCTGGTGGTCAAACCAAGAGTGTTAAAACAGTCCGTCTGGACAACCCCTCCCCTCTCTCCCTCTCTATTTCTCACTATTCAGATAATGTCACCTCTCCCAGCACTTACTGACTCCTACACGCATGAGCCACCTCTCTTTCCATTTACTGTAAATAGCATCCTCACCCACTGAGCACCGACCAACAGTCCACCCTGGCCTTGACGGTAACATCCACAGACGGACCGGACCAAATCTGAACCTATCATAGATGTACAATGCCTTCAGAAAGTATTCAAACCCCTAGACTTTTTTCAACAGTTTGTTGTGTTACAGCCTGAATTATAAATGGATTGAAATGAGATCGTAACTGTCCAACTACACAAAATATTCCAGAATATCAAAGTGGAATTGTTTTTAAAAGTTTTACATATTAATAAAAAATGAAAAGCTAAAATGTTTTGAGTCAATAAGTATTCAAGCCCTTTGTTATGAGAAGCCTAGATAAGTTCAGGAGTAAACATGTGCTTAACATGTCACATGAGTTCCATGGACTCACTCTGTGTGCAATAATAGTATTTAGCAAGATTGTTGAATGATTACCTCATCTCTGTACCCCACACATAGAAATAATTCTAAGGTCCCTCAGTCAAGCAGTTTTTCAATGTTCCTGAGTGGCCGAGTTACAGTTTTGACTTAAATCTACCTGGAAATGTATTATTTTTGTTGGCATGCATTTGAAATTGAAAAAACGGAGTCAAGTAGTAATTCCGTTAACGGGGAATTGCCACCAACCGAACTCTGTACAGCCCTAACTAAAGGGATAAGGCCAGAAGATGACCAGACATAGTTTCATATCCTGGTCTCGGATCTTGTATGCGTTTTAGTCAACTACTCTGACCATCGTTGTGATGAATGTCATTGTCAACTACTATGTCATACATGGCAGTATCGTGCTCCTGTAGAGTACGTGTTTGGTGTTTTATTCACAATGAAACTAAACAGTTGTATAATCATGTACACATTATATGATATTATAATATATTTCTACTCAGCATCCCTGTCCAATATATCAACAGCACCTTGACATACTATGCTGCTGTAGAAAACCAACTGCCGCTTCTAAAATACTTTAGAATTCAGCTCGCTTTTCACTTTATGTTTCTGCAATTAAAGAACATTTGCTGCAATCCTTCCCCTGTCCATCTCAATACCTAAATATGTTCTATACAAATACTTATCAATAAATAACTCTCAACATTCTCTCCACAGATGTCAATGTCTTCAGTATGACCTTCACACTATTTGTCCAGTTATGCTATACACTGCATAGAGGTACTTAATTTAAAACCAGAAAAATCTATGCGTGCACGCAGACAGAGAGACTCAGAGAGACACACAGACACCTTAGACCTTGAGACTGGAGGTACAAGGGTGAATGTAGAGAGGGTCCTCCACTTAGGCCCACCTGTCTGTCTGCTGTCAATCCCTCTGGGTCTGAGTCAGACTGGACAGAAGGCATACACCATTACCTAACCTATTCCCTGTCACTGCTAAACTCGGGCCCCATGCAGCAGAAAACCAACAGATCAACACCCACATCATCACCTCCAGGATAAACACCCACATCATCACCTCCAGGATCAACACCCACATCATCACCTCCAGGATCAACACCCACATCATCACCGCCAGGATCAACACCCACATCATCACCGCCAGGATCAACACCCACATCATCACCGCCAGGATCAACACCCACATCCTCACTGCCAGGATCAACACCCACTTCATCACCTCCAGGATCAACACCCACATCATCACCTCCAGGATCAACACCCACATCATCACCGCCAGGATCAACACCCACTTCATCACCTCCAGGATCAACACCCACATCATCACCGCCAGGATCAACACCCACATCCTCACTGCCAGGATCAACACCCACTTCATCACCTCCAGGATCAACACCCACATCATCACCGCCAGGATCAACACCCACATCATCACCGCCAGGATCAATACCCACATCATCACCGCCAGGATCAACACCCACATCATCACCGCCAGGATCAACACCCACATCCTCACTGCCAGGATCAACACCCACAACATCACCTCCAGGATCAATACCCACATCATCGCCGTCAGGATCAACACCCACATCATCACCGCCAGGATCAATACCCACATCATCACCGTCAGGATCAATACCCACAACATCACAGATGGAAATTCTGAACTTGCTCTGCCATCAAAGATTCACTTATCTTCAGTGAGATCGTAATTGTTTCACTATCAGAGATAAAAGTGGCTTAATGATTATATCAATACAATATTGCATACATTTCATAGATAATGTTCATGTGCATTGGTGCCATGAAAAGAAGTTGCCATGAAAAGAGGTAAATGAGGACATGTCTGTTTTCAGGTCACAAAATTAACACAGGGCGAACGTGTTAAGGCTAAATTGTAATTATTTTTGCCTGTATGGCCTATTTAAATAAAAATAAAATAATTAAATTGTGCATCTAAGGATTCTCAGCTCTTGCTGACCCAAAAAGTGATAGTGTGACTGTTAATGCAAACATTATGACAGAGCATGGTTGTGTTGCCTTCTAAAGAGACAAGAGAGTCGAAATCCCATAGACATATTCGAATGACAAATCCTTATAGGGTGCACCCAGATGCAGGATTTGCTATGAATGGGAATATCACTTCCACTTATTCTATGGCTATGTGTGCAAGAGTATTCTAGAGTGTTCAAGAACTCTGCTGGTGATTCTCTCAGCGGAGTAAGTGTTTGATAACTATGGGTTTGTGTGAGGAAGACATTTAAGATTAGAAGAGCTACTCCCATCACATCTTAGAATGCTGTTGGTTATGTCTGCAGTTGGCTTCACTGCAATTTAGACAATAGGGGGATAAAAACATGTGTTATGTAGACAGCTGTTTGAAAGGAAATGAAAAGGAGGCAACAACAAAATACGTCAAAGATTAGCTTCCTGCTGAAATTGAAAGTTTATTTTGTGTAGCCTACCTGGGCATCGAGAAAAATGCCGTGCTTGATGTTCTAAGGCGATTAATTAAGAAGATGGATGCAATTTTTTCAAACTCTGCTCTTTTCAGCATCTGTTCATAATCTGACTTCAAAGGATGTTTGGGAAGTGTGTTAAGTAGACGGGAAAATAGGGTACCTAAAGTATCATTTATTTAGGCTACCTAAAATATATCCCTCCCTTTTAAAAACAGTGTCATTCTTTTTACTGACCTTGTTTTCATTTCCTTCCCTCTTTTCAATTTCCTTCCCTCTTTTCAATTTCCTTCCCACTGTTGTTCTGTGTCAAATTACACTAGTTAGTAAAAAACATGACATCAATACCATTTAGGTGGTTGATTTGTTATGAATTTAGACCACTTGGTCTGTACTCCATAAAATATGTCATGTGCAATAATGTTTTACAACCAAGCTTGATGACCAAGCCCCCTGAACAACAGTTGCCATCAAGCTTGACTCATTAGACTATGAAAAATGATTGCACAGACCACACTTTACTATCAGTTTGCAGTCCAAATAAACCACTTCATCCATCAAGTTGTTGGACTATTTGTTCAGCACTTTCTGAGTGAGTGAGTGAGTGAGTGAGTGAGTGAGTGAGCAATCATAAAAAGCTCACTGCAGCAGCTAAATACCTGCCGCACCATGGGGGTCAAACACCAGGGTCGAGAGTAGCTGTTTGAGTTGGACCGCAGAGTGAAGGAAAAGCAGCCTACAAGTGCTCTGCATATGTGGGAACTCCTTCAAAACTGTTGGAAAAGCATTCCAGGTGAAGCTGGTTGAGAGAATGCCAAGCGTGTGCAAAGCTGTCATCAAGGCAAAGGGTGGCTACTTTGAAGAATCTCGAATATAAAATATATTTTGATATGTTTAACACTTTTTTTATTACTACATGATTCCATGTGTTATTTCATAGTTTTGACATCTTCACTATTATTCTACAATGTAGAAAATAGTAAAAATAAAGAAAAACCCTTGAATAAGTAATGTGTGGCCAAACTTTTAACTGATACTGTATGTATGTATGTATGCATGCATGCCTTGCGAAAGTATTCGGCCCCCTTGAACTTTGCGACCTATTGCCACATTTCAGGCATCAAACATAAAGATATAAAACTGTATTTTTTGTGAAGAATCAACAACAAGTGGGACACAATCATGAAGTGGAACGACATTTATTGGATATTTCAAACTTTTTTAACAAGTCAAAAACTGAAAAATTGGGCGTGCAAAATTATTCAGCCCCCTTAAGTTAATACTTTGTAGCGCCACCTTTTGCTGCGATTACAGCTGTAAGTCGCTTGGGGTATGTCTCTATCAGTTTTTCTATCAGTTTCACACTTTTGGTGTGTCTCCCAGGTGGCTTGTGGCAAACTTTAAACGACACTTTTTATGGATATCTTTAAGAAATGGCTTTCTTCTTGCCACTCTTCCATAAAGGCCAGATTTGTGCAATATACGACTGATTGCTGTCCTATGGACAGAGTCTCCCACCTCAGCTGTAGATCTCTGCAGTTCATCCAGAGTGATCATGGGCCTCTTGGCTGCATCTCTGATCAGTCTTCTCCTTGTATGAGCTGAAAGTTTAGAGGGACGGCCAGGTCTTGGTAGATTTGCAGTGGTCTGATACTCCTTCCATTTCAATATTATCGCTTGCACAGTGCTCCTTGGGATGTTTAAAGCTTGGGAAATATTTTTGTATCCAAATCCGGCTTTAAACTTCTTCACAACAGTATCTCGGACCTGCCTGGTGTGTTCCTTGTTCTTCATGATGCTCTCTGCGCTTTTGACGGACCTCTGAGACTATCACAGTGCAGGTGCATTTATACGGAGACTTGATTACACACAGGTGGATTGTATTTATCATCATTAGTCATTTAGGTCAACATTGGATCATTCAGAGATCCTCACTGAACTTCTGGAGAGAGTTTGCTGCACTGAAAGTAAAGGGGCTGAATAATTTTGCACGCCCAATTTTTCAGTTTTTGATTTGTTAAAAAAGTTTGAAATATCCAATAAATGTCATTCCACTTCATGATTGTGTCCCACTTGTTGTTGATTCTTCACAAAAAAATACAGTTTTATATCTTTATGTTTGAAGCCTGAAATGTGGCAAAAGGTTGCAAAGTTCAAGGGGGCCGAATACTTTCGCAAGGCACTGTATGTATGTATGTATGTATGTATGTATGTGTATATATATATATATATTGTACTGCTCTAGGGATATAATTGTTGTTTGCATAACCTTATATACTATTATGTATTGATAGTAATGCGCACTGCAGAGAACACCAGAAGAAGAATTATCACAGTGAATGAATGTAATGTTTGTTTGTTTAAATTAATCCCATAAGGGATGGGTTGACAACTGGCGATTTGACACGAAAATAAAATGTAATTCATTCATTCATTAAAATTTTATTCAGACACTCGAGACAGATGGTTGAGAATCCTAAAGGTTGAAGCCGACAGTTTATGATTACACACAAACAATTACATCCCCAGCAGCCTGGATCTCTCCTCCCGCTCAACTGGTTTATTATTCACGGACCTCAAGAGAACTCACAACACACACTCGCTCACGCACGCACGTACACACACAGCATCAACAACTTCAACATACCTATAAGCCAAGTAAGTGGGTGCTACACATTTGTCGAGAATAAATTGAGTTTTCCCCCAATATAATGTAGCCTAAAGCGCTTTGAGTACCTGGCGGAATAAGCCAATGTAAATGTCCTTGTAAAAGACTGTTGTTCCAGAGTCACACTGGACTCACATCTTCGACCCCGCTGATACCCCTTTTACCGCCTTAACTTATAAAATATACTTCTTGCATTGAAAACAGACAGCTCTCCAGCTAGGTCTCCTCTGCACTACATAGCGTGATAAATCTCAACGGCTGCCTTGGATTAATTGAAAAGAGAAGTACTGTACATTGAAAGTGTCTAATGGAATATAGGAAAGCGCTTCTCTCTCCCAGCACATGAATCCAGCCCAGAGCCTGAGCACCCAGCTACTGAGTCAGACTTTCCATTCCTTCTCATGACTAAGATGGTTTATATCTCCACACAGACAACGGGGGGGGGGGGGGGGGCTGGAGGGGTGGGGTAGTGGTTTATATCTCCACAGAGCAGAGGATGGTGGGGTGGTGGTTTATATCTCCACAGAGCAGAGGGTGGGGGGGTAGTGGTTTATATCTCCGCAGAGGGTGGGGGGCAGGTGGTTTATATCTCCACAGAGCAGAGGGTGAGGGGCTGGTGGTTTATATCTCCACAGAGCAGAGGGTGTGGGGGGTGGTGGTTTATATCTCCACAGAGCAGAGGGTGAGGGGGGGGTAGTGGTTTATATCTCCACAGAGCAGAGGATGGGGGGTGGTGGTTTATATCTCCACAGAGCAGAGGGTGAGGGGGTAGTGGTTTATATCTCCACAGAGCAGAGGGTGGTGGGCTGGTGGTTTATATATCCACAGAGATGAGGGTCAGGGGGTAGTGGTTTATATCTCCACAGAGCAGAGGGTGGGGGGGTGGTTTAGATCTCCACAGAGACGGGTGGAGGGGGCTGGTGGTTTACATCTCTACCGAGCAGAGCATGGGGGGGGGGGGGGGGGGGGGGGGGTATATATCTCAAAACGCTAAAATGCTGAGTCTCTGGCGATTCATGTCAGCCATCGTAAGTTTGGTGATGGGGGTGACAGCCAGTTTATAGCCAGTCTGGGGCTGGAGGATGATCAATGTGCTCAGGGCGAGCTGCCATAAACGACCCAGAGAGCAGTAATGTCACCACAAAGCCCCAACCCAGTCTGCATCACACTGATGGAGAGAGAGGCCAGACAACAGAAACAGTACCCAAACGCTTTTGCACAGTGCCCCCCTCCATTAAGGTCTCTCGAAGCGGCGCAGTAGTCAAAGGCATTGCATCTCAGTGCAAGAGGCATCACTACAGTCCCTGGTTCGATTCCAGGCTGTAACTGACTTGCCTAGTTAAATAAAGGTTCAACTAAAACATTTACAAAATACTTTCATTACTTTTTTTCCTTTTACAAAAATTATGGTTTTTAAAATAATTGTCTTGTGACCAGCAATGTTTCTAAGGACAATCCAGTCTTAAGCCACGACCCCAGAAGGACTGGCTGAGAGCCACCATGTGGTAATCACTGGACTGGACCACATAACATTGTGACCCCCAAAAGTGGATATAATACCAGCAGATTGAGCCAACTTGTATCATCTAGACTTTCCATCAGGCCATCCAAATGAGGCAGTAGTCATATTACTGGTTTCTCATTGTCTACCACAAATCTTTCTCTATTTGTTTCTCTATTCAATTCAGCAGACGTTATTGACATGGCCAGTTAAATTACTTACATTGTCAAAATACACTTAGAACAACAGTAGTGGGACTAACAGCAATAAGACATCAACAATAATAGTAGTAGTAGTAGTAGTAGTAGTAGTAGTAGTAGTAGTAGTAGTAGTAGTAGTAGTAGTGGAAATGGTATTACTATTAACAACAACAACATTAGCTCTCTCTCTGTGCTGTTAAGACAGCAGAGCAGTACCATAGACAGGGGAGGGGAAAGGGGGCTGGAGTGCAGGGACATGGCACATACCTCTACGATGGTGACTTTGGCCGCCTTGCACATGGGCTGGTTGAAGTTCCTAGCTGTTTTCCTAGACACACACACAGAGAGACAACCTTAACTCACAATAGTGCTGCACAGTTTACAAAACCTCTGTACTTTATCAATACTCGAACATGAAAAACTTTTCAGCACGATCATTTTTGATACATTCGGTACTTCTGTCAAATGTGTCATGTAAGGATTTAGAGGATGGAGTCTGTCTAGTAATTTGTCTGAATGTCCTCAAGGGGGCAGTAATAAACTAGCCAACTAGCGCTTGCAGCTGACACCGCAGGCCACTTTTGAGAAGCAAGCAGAAACTTCATACCTCCACGCCAGCAACTTGTTGATAAAACTGGCTGTAGAAGCCAACCATGGGAATACTTTGATTACAGAGCAGACGAGGACCAGACCAACAAAACCAATTAAGCTAAATGTGTTCCAAAATAGTGCAGTGCAAGGGAGGCTTAGTTCCAAAATAACATGAAGAAGCTATTTTATGACATTTGCATTGTAACATTGTCATTATTCTACTAAATTTGAAAAAAGAAAAAATTGTAACAATGACGAACATACACTGAGTGTACAAAACATTAGGAACACCTGCTCTTTCCATGACAGACTGACCAGGTGAAAGATATGATCCCTTATTGATGTCACTTGTTAAATCCACTTCAATCAGTGTAGACGAAGGTGAGAAGACAGGTTAAATAAGGATGTTTAAGCCTTGAGACATTTGAGACCTGGATTGTGTATGTGCACCATTTAGAGGGTGAATGGGCATGATAAAAATTGTAAGTGCCTTTGAACGGGGATGGATTTTGCACACAACAGTTTCCTGTGTGTATCAAGAATGATCCACCACCCAAAGGACATCCAGACAACTTGACACAACTGTGGGAAACATAGAATGCTTTTGCATTACTGTGGAATGCTTTTGACACCTTGTAGAGTCCTTGCCCTGTCGAATTGAGGCTGTTCTGAGGGAAAAAGTGGGGGTGCAGCTCAATATAAGGATGGTGTTCCTAATGTTTTGTACACTCAGTGTAGACAATTCAGAAAGGCACTTCAAAGTGTTTGTATGTCGTTTTGGAACTAAACTATTCATTTATTTAATTACAATTATTTAGCTGTAATGAATCCTAGGTCTAATGAATGCCATTTGACCCAATATTATGACCATAGATGAGCAAATTAACCCCAATATGTATCAAATGACATTTTAAAAACAGTTTTGTCTGCTCAGTGTCTGACATGGTTTTGCATAAGGAACATTTTAGGTATTCTTCTGCTATTTGATATGGTGTTTTATTTTTTACATGAATTTGAATATAGAATATATTTTATTTGTTCTACCAGTTAACAACATTATGTTCAAAAAAATAAAGCTCAATAGTTATTCTGTGACTTTAGCTAATACGCATTTTTTTGTTGCTGTGGTATCATTTCGGTACCGAGTATCATTTTGGTATCATGATACTAAACCTGGTATCAGTAGAAGTCAAAAATCAGGTTTTGTCCCAACACTCGCTCACAATTGATGGATTCTGGGTTCTGACTTCTAAAATGGGAAATATGGTTAATTATCAGGTCTCCTACTGAAATATTGGGTGCAATGGTTTAGAGGGTAGGAGGAAGGTATATGGCTTGGAATGTACTGAGTGTAGGGAAAACGATCACGTGGCAGGCATTGATAAGGGGAGAGAGACGTGGATTATTGATGAAGGGGGTTGAGGTCAGGTTGGTCACGTTAAGGGGGAAGGAAAGGTTAATTGCCCGCGTCACTTAATTTCCTGCCTAGCAACAGAGATGTAGTGTATGGAGAGAAGGAGGAGATTCCATCCCAAATTGGGGTACGTATACCACCACGATTGGAAAATGTGTTTTGGTCGGTTCAGCTGTTCGACCCTATGGATGAATAAACTTGGTTTGAGCTCTCATAGTGTCCGTCGAGTTATTTCTCTGATAATTAGAATCTAACACAATCATTCATCTCAAATAAAATTGCATTTGTCACATGCTGCGAATACAACAGGTGTAAACCTTACAGTGAAATGCGTACTTACAAGCAACAGGCAACAAGGGAGCAATACAACAGCATTAACATAGAGCAATCATGCAATGTTCTCTTTTTCAAATAAGCAACCAATGTTTCAACACTGCCAGTCTTTGCCTGTGAAGTCAAAGGGGATTGTTAGTTGGAAAGCAAATACTGCACCCCTGTGGTGACAAATTGAATTGCATTTACTAGGACATTTTCAGTGTACAGGAGTGTAATTATTTACAGGTTTGAATGCAAGGTTGTAAACAAAACAAACAACAATATGGGTCCTTTTCATATGTGGACAGAGTGAATGTTCTTCTCACATCCTGACAGACAAGCAAACTAAGAAGAAAGGCAATTTCAGTCAGACCTAATTCTTGATTTGTTTTTTGTTTTCTGGAGAATGTTCAATCTCTTTAAGCTGTCTATTGTCAATATCTTAATTCAGTCACTGAGCTTAGGCTTGTATCTCCTACCATCAATCAATCTGGCACAGAGCCAAGCGACCTGCAGGCCCCGACTGCTGCTTATTGTGGTAACATCACAGAGTGATTAGAAAGGGTTCAACCTGACCTGGCGAAAGCAGCGATCTAAATCACAGTGACTTGGGTAAATGTGTGTTAAATGTTTATTCCCACAACACTATTATCATGGCTAATAGCCGTAATGATGCACCCTGTCTCTTCAGCAGCATTACAGTCTTAGTGACAGCAGATATTCTAAGGGGTACATGAGCTCCTGACGTCATAATAAATGGCACCCTATGCTTTGTGCAGGGATTCAAGGAGTAGGATGGAGTAAGCTGCCCAGATATCAGGTCATTTTTAGATTGACAGACACAGGTGAATGGAATGGTAGCTACCTGAAGACGATGTTCCCGGCCTTGTCAGCCTTCCAGGCCTTGACCAGAGCAAAGTCTCCAGTGATGGCCTTCTCCATGATGTAATGCCTGCCATTAAACTCCCGCACCTGCCGAACAATGACATAGCAAGCAATTCAAGAGACAGGACCAGAAGACAGCTGGATATGACAGCACGTCGTGTGTGGTTATAAAGCTAACGGTGTGCCATTTCAGCATGTGTTAATAATAGCAGTCAGAGATGGAGGTGTGTCTTTGTGTCACACGGTGGTGAATGTCAAGAATCAAAAATCCCACGTTAACATATGTAGCTTAAGAAACAAGGTTCATTAAATCAATAATTTGCGAGATGACATTCATATTCTGACAATCTCTGAAACTCACTTAGATAATACCTTTGATGATACAGTGTTAGCAATACATGGTTATAAGACCTACAGAAAAGCCAACGGTGGAGGTGTGGCTGTTTACATTCAGCACCAGCACAAGCTTTGAGAGGATCTAATGTTAAATACTGTTGAAGTAATATGGCTACAGGTTCATCTGCCTCACCTAAAGCCCATTCTTGTGAGAAGCTGCGATAGTCCACCAAGTGCAAACAGTCAGTATTTAGATAACATGTGTGAAATGCGTGATAATGTATGTGATATCAATAAAGAGGAATATTTTCTTTGTGATTTAAATATTGACTGGCTTTCATCAGGCTTCCCACTCAAGAAAAAGCTTCAAACTAGTGCCTGCAACCTGGTTCAGGTTATCAACCAACCTACCAGTGTAGTTACAAACAGCACAGGAATGAAGTCATCAACATTTATTGATCACATCTCTCCTAATGCTGCAGAAATTTGTTTGAAAGCAGTATACAAATCCATTGGACGTAGTGATTACAATAGAGTGGCCATATCTAGGAAATCCAAAGTCATACAAGGTCATACAAGAAGTTTTGTAGTGATTCCTATGTTGTTGATGTAAATAATATTTGTTGGTCTGTGGTGTATAATGAGGTGCAACCAGACGCTGCACTTGACACATTTATGAAATTGCTTATCCCAGTTACTAATAATCATGAGCCCATTGGGAAAATTACTGTAAAAACTTAAATCCCCATGGATTGATGAGGAATTGAACAATTGTATGGTTCAGAGGGATGAGGTAAAAGAAATGGCAAACAAGTCCGATTTTGATTATTTTTTCATTGGTAAAATTAGCAAATGCAGGCATGACAAAACCCATCCAAGAATATCTGACCAAATTATGAAAGACAAGCATTGTAATTTTGAATTCCGTAAAGTAAGTGTGGAAGAGGAGAAAACATTGTTGTCTATTAACAACTGACAAGCCCCTGGGGTCTGACAACTTAGATGGAAGATTACTAAGGATAATAGCAGATGATATTGCCACTTCTATTTGCCATATATTCAATTTAATCCTACTAGAAAGTGTGTGCCCTCAGGCCTGGAGGGAAGCAAAAGTTATTTCCCTATCCAAGGATAGTAAGGCCCCCTTTACTGGCTCAAATTGCCAACCAATCAGCCTGTTACCAAACCTTTGTAAACTTTTTTTTTTAAAGTGTGTTTGATCAGATACAATGCTATTTTACAGTAAACAAATTGACAACAGACTTTCAACACGCTTATACAGAAGGACATTCAACAAGCACAGCACGTACACAAATGACTGATGATTGGCTGAGAGAAATTGATGATAAAAAAATTGTGGGCTGTTTGGTTAGACGAAAAAACGTATGTGTTATGGATTTAACACCCGCTGCTATATTGTGGAAAAAGAGTTACCTGTCTAACAGAACACAGATCACTTTCTTTAATGGACGCATCTCCAACATAATCCAGGTAGAATCAGGAATTCCCCAGGGCAGCTGTCTAGGCCCCAAAAAATGTCAATGTTCACTAATGACATGGCACTGGCTTTGAGTAAAGCCAGCATGTCTATGTATTCGAATGACTCAACACTATACACGTCACTACTACAGCGACTGAAATGACTAACACTTAACAAAGAGCTGAACCTGGACTATTGTTCAGTCATTTAGTCAGACACCCATGCATACCCAACAAGACATGCCACCAGAGGTCTCTTCACAGTCCCCAAGTCCAGAACAGACTATGGGAGGCGCACAGGACTACATGGAACTCTATTCCACATTAAGTAACTCAAGCCAGCAGTAAAATTTGATTGAAAAAAATAAAAAATAAATACACCTTATGGAACAGCGGGGACTGTGAAGCAACAAACATAGGCACAGACATGCATACAAACGCACAATAACATATGCACTATACACACACGTACACATGGATTTTGTGTTGTGTATATGTGGTAGTAGAGTAGTGGCCTGAGGGCACACACTTATGTTGTGAAATCTTTTGTGAATGTATTGTAATGTTTTAAAAAATGTATAACTGCCTTCATTTGCTGGATTCCAGGAAGAGTAGCTGCTGCCTTGGCAGGAACTAACTGGGGATGCCTAATAAATACAAATGTGGTGCTAGAAACAACATGGTGGAAGAGGCTGGGGTCTGACCTCTCTCTGTTCGCTGGCGATGGCGATAGTTCCGTCTTTGTTGTATTTGATGGGGGAGCCGCCCTCCTGGATGAGGGTACCGTAGCCTGTAGCCGTGAAGAAAGCAGGAACACCCGCACCCCCTGCTCTGATCCTCTCTGCTAGGGTACCCTGGAGGACAGAGGTCATCAATGGCATCATTACTCAAAATCACTGAACCTGGACATTCAAAACCTCCACCACTAATGCATCTCACTCCCAATAAGTAGAATGGGAAAACTATCAAAGCAATGAAGTGTGCGTTCGCTTGCGTGTTACCTGTGGGGTTAGCTCAACCTCCAGCTCCCCAGACAGGTACTGCCTCTCAAACTCAATGTTCTCTCCCACATAGGAGGAGATCATCCTCTTGATCTGTTTGGTCTGTAGGAGCAGACCAAGCCCAAAGTTATCCACCCTGCAGGGAGACAAAACAAGTTACTACACAGGTTACTATGCACAGGTTACTAAGCACACACAAACACAGGATTGCAAAACCTTTACAAAAAAAAAAAAGGTTTGTTGTGTTATTCATGGTCTAGCTACTGTGGTGTTTACACCTCAATGAATAAGCTACTGTGGTGTGGATGTGTCCAGCTCAGTGAATAAGCTACTGTGGTGTTGTTGTTGTTTCCGGATCAATGAATAAGCTACTGTGAATGTTAACCAAGTGCAACGATCTAGTAAAACATCCTACAATTTGATTTCAGTTATGAATCTGTCTGCAAAGTGAAAAAGCAGAGCAATGGAGAGGGAATGCATACAATGAACCTACAGTATGCATTCCCTCTCTCCCTTCCACTGTAGAGTTGATTCCCTTCTCATCTTTCTTCAACTCTCTCCTTCCCCCTCTTTTTATCCCTTCCTTTAATCCATTATGTCTTGTACAGGGCTCACATTACTCCAAAATGGTTACTTAAGGTCACAGGAAGAGGAGGAGGAGCACCAGACCTCTCTCTGACAGGCAGCTAAGCCACAACCATACACAGATACAGAGACACACTGAAACAGCTGGACATCTGCAGGCAAGGCATAACAAGGTCACTTGAGTTTATACTAGGATTGCTTCTTCCATTCTAAGATATAACAAAACATGACCCATCATAAGTGGTTTGGTTGTTGGACGACTTCAGATAGTTACATTTTTCCCACTTCAATGGTCTTTGCGAGTTGAAAGACTGGAGTGAGCTACTGCTATACGCTGAGTCGGTGAGCGAGTTTATTAGCAAGTGCATCGGTGATGTTGTACCCCAAGCGTTTATTAAAACATTCCCCCGCTACACGGCCCGCTACCAAAACGTGTGGACTCTCCTTCACTGCAGCCGACGTGAGTAAAACATTTTTAAAAGTGTTAACCCTTGCAAGGCTGCAGGCCCAGACGGTATCTCCAGACCAGCTGGCTGGTATGTTTACGGACATATTCAATCAATCCTTATCCCAGTCTGCTGTTCCCACATGCTTCAAGAGGGCCACCATTGTTCCTGTTCCCAAGAAAGCTAAGGTACCTGAGCTAAACGACTACAGTCCCGTAGCACTCACTTCCGTCATCATGAAGTGCTTTGAGAGACTAGTCAAGGACCATATCACCTCCACCCTACCTGACACCCTAGACTCACTCCAATTTGCTTACCGCCCTAATAGGTCCACAGACGACACAATCACAACCACACTGCACACTGCCCTAACCCATCTGGACAAGAGGAATACCTATGTGAGAATGCTGTTCATCGACTACAGCTCAGCATTTAACACCATAGTACCCTCCAAACTCGTCATCAAGCTCGAGACCCTGGGTCTCGACCCCGCCCTGTGCAACTGGGTACTGGACTTCCTGACGGGCCGCCCCCAGGTGGTGAGGGTAGGTAACATCTCCACTCCGCTGATCTTCAACACTGGGGCCCCACAAGGGTGAGTTCTGAGCCCTCTCCTGTACTCCCTGTTCACCAACGACTGTGTGGCCATGCACGCCTCCAACTCAATCATGAAGTTTGCAGACGACACTACAGTGGTTGATTACCAACAATGACGAGACGGCCTACAGGGAGGAGGTGAGGGCCCTCGGAGTGTGGTGTCAGGAAAATAACCTCCCACTCAACGTCAACAAAACAAAGGAGATGATCGTGGACCTCAGGAAACAGCAGAGGGAGCACCCCCCTATCCACATCGACGGGACAGTAGTGGAGTGGGTAGTAAGTTTTAAGTTCCTCGGCATACACATTACGGACAAACTGAATTGGTCCACCCACACAGACAGCGTGGTGAAGAAGGCGCAGCAGCGCCTCTTCAACCTCAGGAGGCTGAAGAAATTTGGCTTGTCACCAAAAACACTCAAACTTTTACATTTTTTACATACATTTTTGTATGAGTCTGTGTTGAGTCAGTATGTTGGCAGCAGCCACTCAATGTTAGTGATGGCTGTTTAACAGTCTGATGGCCTTGAGATAGAAGCTGTTTTTCAGTCTCTCGATCACAGCTTTGATGCACCTGTACTGACCTCGCCTTCTGGATGATAGCGGGGTGAACAGGGAGTGGCTCGGGTGGTTGTTGTCCTTGATGATCTTTATGGCCAACCTGTGACATCGGGTGGTGTAGGTGTCCTGGAGGGCAGGTAGTTTGCCCCCGGTGAGGCGTTGTGCAGACCTCGCTACCCTCTGGAGGGCCTTACGGTTGTGGGCGGAGCAGTTGCCGTACCAGGCGGTGATACAGCCCGACAGGAGAGCATCCTGAAGATCATCAAGGACAACAACCACCCGAGCCACTGCCTGTTCACCCCGCTATCATCCAGGAGGCGAGTTCAGTACAGATGCATCAAAGCTGTGATCGAGAGACTGAAAAACAGCTTCTATCTCAAGGCCAACAGACTGTTAAACAGCCACCACTAACATTGAGTGGCTGCTGCCAACACAGACTCAACTCCAGCCACTTTAATAATGGAAAAATTTATGTAAAAAATGTACCACTAGCCACTTTAAACAATGCCACTTCATATAATGTTTACATAATCTACATTACTCATCTCATTTGAATATACTGTACTCTATACCATCTACTGCATCTTGATGTAATACATGTATCACTAGCCACATTAAACAAAGGGGTGGCAGGGTAGCCTAGTGGTTAGAGCGTTGGACTAGTAACCGGAAGGTTGCAAGTTCAAACCCCCGAGCTGTCGTTCAACCCACTGTTCCTAGGCCGTCATTGAAAATAAGAATTTGTGACTTGCCTGGTTAAATAAAAAACATTTAAAAAATGCCACTTTTATATGTTTACATTACTCATCTCATACTCATACTGTACTCGATACAATCTACTGCATCTTGCCTATGCCG